>NC_143571.1:5530000-5830000 GCF_054136105.1 Typopeltis vanoorti
TCACGTTAACACGCATTGTCATGTTGAGAGACGGATGTTAAGAGCGGTACCATAATGCAGGACACGGACAATTCTCTAGAACACGACCAGTGGACCAGATCCATACCACGGGAATCAATCCCAGATCATCATTACATCGTCACCTTCAAGCTTCGTCATTTTAGACAATGCATCCAAATAAAAAGCCACCTTTCATCAGACTAGAAAAACGTAAAGAGTGATTCTTCGCTCCAGGACCGATTTCTTTCGGTGCAGGTTCTGTGTGTCTTAGTCCCTGTCATTTGAAGATGCGTATTCGTTTTCATTGTTGGCAAAAGGCGCTTGTTAGCTGCAGGTCTTCCACGAGAATTCTTGTCATGTAGTTCTCCACGTGTGGTGGAAACATACATGAGATTGCTTTTGGTTCTTCGCATCTCCAATCTTCGCATCTGTAGGACGTGGAAGCGAGTTTAACGAGCCTTCTCAAGGTGCGCCCTGCTCGTTACCAGGACTTGGAAACGTTTACTTACACTGTGCAATAGCGCGCGCGCGCACACACACACACACACACAATTTTCTCTAAATTATTACATCCGATTATCATTTCCCTCTGTTGGCAGTTGACTCTTTCGGTGTAATCATCGTTGGCTTAAAAGACTGATGACTTGTGAATGAGCCGCTAATTGGCTAAAAAATTGCAGCATATCGCATGCAGCTATCCATATTTCCTGGACAGTATTTATGAATAAAACTAAATTCTTCAAGACGTAACACATTAAATACGTACTATGGAGCCAGAATGCAATTGCATTCGAGAAGTAAAAGGAGATTTAGCAAAATATCATCGTCCACCAGCGTCAATTTTGCCTATTGTTAGTGACTACGAAACTGACCTGTCGTATAATTCGCTCGTTTGTTTGCTTGCTTGTTTAGGTTAAACTGAATGCAGTATACAACTTTATTTCTAGACATTAAAGCTACTGTTCTGGACATGTCACAGAAACACTTCATCACATACTTCACAAACAAACAATTATAAAGATAAATTAAACGTTTTCTTTTGTTTTATTCTGACAAACCGAGTTTTGAATTTATTTATTTATTTATTTTTACTTTAAAACTAAATTTTTGCAAGCACTTCATAGGAGTTTTCGGTCTCTTCCAGGAGCATTCCTCATTCCTTATGCTATAATGCTGATTTTCGGTGGACTACCGCTGTTTTATCTGGAGTTGGCCCTCGGACAGTACTACCACAGTGGCTGCCTCACCCTTTGGGATAAGATCTGCCCCATGATGAAAGGTAAGTTAATCTCGATTTTACAAACAAGCTTTGCTGCGGAGATGATCTCTCTCTCTCTCTCTCTCTCTCTCTCTCTCTCTCTCTCTCTTGAAATAGAAATTCAATTTTCTCATTATGTATATTATATAACTTATAAATTATAATTTATAAATTATATATTATATTATATAACTGGCTATAAAAATAAGAGCTAATGAAAATTGTATTCACTGATAGAGATTCAACTCGCATCTAGAGAGAAGGGAAGATCGAACATGAAATCAGGAATACATCTAACAGATAGTCATCAGATACATTTCTCAAACATAACTTCTCAAGAGGTTTATGCTGTCCCAAGCCTTGCCTGAATACGTTTGAATTTACGACATCATTTTTTTTTCTTGTGACTCCTGTCCACAAAAGGTTGTAAATCTATAGTCGCCTATGGTAATAATGTACTATAATATAGTACATTATTACTATAGGGGACTAAGGTTTTTTGGTTCCTTTTTTCTAATTTTATATTTATTTTTACACAATCCGAAATCACCACTCTAGTGACGAAATATAGAACTTTAAAACTTCAAATCTCCAATAAGCAAGAAGGTGGGCTCAATACCCGTATAAGGATTCGAACCCACAATTTTTTTTAATTGAAGAGGCGGAACGCTGTCCAGTTGGCCAATCGGCAATAATTGTAGCTATACCGCGTCAACAGATGCCTGCACTTGGATATCTACTGAGCTTTACAGCACGTGGTTCTACTGAACTTCTTCCAGCGAAGATCCGTCATATCGATTATATATATACTCACTCATAATTCGAATAAGAACTTCAATCGCAAAGAATTTTGGTTCAGAGCTCAAAGCTATGAACCATTCGTATGCCGATCTGATGATTCTGGAAATTCTATGGGGTATGTTGGTAGACATTTAAGCAGAAGTTGTGATTTTAGTGACCATCACAAGTGGTAGGATCGTGAATGTCAGTAAGTACTAGAGTATTGAGGTACTGAAGCAGCATAAACAGGTGGCTTCAATACTTATAACAAGATGCTAAGGAATAATTATTATTGAAGTAAAGAGTTTTTTGTTTAGTCACTTTATTTCCTCTTGATACCTGTAACAAGAAAAAAACTGGGAATTTGAGTAAATTATAATTTTTTCTTTCAATGATAATAATAATTTTAAAAAATACTGTAGCTATCTTCTTATTTTGTTATTTTATTTTATTCTAAATGTTTAAAATGGAATTTCAAGAGAACTGTGCTTTACATTATAAACAATTAGCCGAAGAGTACATTAAAATCTCTGCTAAAACTTTGAAATTTAAAGTTTTCTTCCCTCCTATTGATTTTTGAGATTTCTTAGATATGATATCGAGATTCTTGACCCAATTTTATTCATTGAGTTAAAAAAAATGTTTTTACATGGCCAACAAACTATTCAAATTGAATGAAATTTAAATCAGAAGCACTGAAACAACAACAAAAAAAAAAAGAGAGTAAGAGTTTGGCATTTAATAAAAAACTACTTGATTAGGATAGCTAATTAAAAACAGCCAAAACAACACCAAATACTCGAACGTGTTATCCACTCACCAATAAGTGAGTGGATAACACGTGTTATCATCATTTCAACTCTCACTAGGATAGTGAAGGATGATCAACATTTCTGTTTAAGGCGGTGTGGAGCGCCACCCGGTGATCCAAATGCTGCGAAACTTTGCAAGAATACATCGTGCGTCATGCGGAAGCGATATCTGAGAGAGAAAAAAACTTCCAAAATTCACCACCAGCGGAGTTGTAAACACTAAATGCATGGAATTTGCATATCAATCAACTCAGCAGGTGTCAGGAGGGTTTAAAAACATGAACACGGAATTTTTTCAATCATTCTGGTTGTCAATACCGTCTACTGTGATGGAACTAACCTTTCCCCAATGTGCATTACTTATGATGCTGTACTACCTAAACAACTGCAATCTGTTGCTGCACTCAGCGAATTTCGTCGCCTGAACAAATGTCGACGAGGTCCACTATCTCCATGTGCTTGTCTTGCGACGAATGATTAGTTGTTTTGAAGAAACGGGATCCAATCAGTTCAAAAGAAGCGAATGAAAGTGCTACTTTTCTTGTGGAGCAGGTCATGAATAATAGCGTTAGTTCCTGCAGTGTTGTATCAAGACACATGGCTGTGCCTTACACAACTGTCTGAAAAAATCTACAAAAGATTCTGCATTTCTGCCCATTCAAGATAACCCTGGCACAGGAGTTGAGCCAGCTGGACTTTGAAAGTCGACTGACATTTGCCTTAAAATTTCTTGCTCGGGTGGAGTTGAACGTTGCGTGGCCGTGGATGATTTTGTAGGAGATGAGGCTCGCTTTCGCCTGAACAGAGCTATGAATACCCTCAATTTGCTACGCAAAACTCGCATGCAATCCAACAAATTCTTTGCCTTCACCCAAAGTTACTGTCAGGTGCAGGTTTACAGCTTCGCTTATCATCGAACCATTTTTCTTTGAGGACATTTACCAGTCGACTCCTATGACCTGCTCAGTTACTGCAGAGGGGAATCGCAATATGATCAACAATTTTGTTGTGCCACAGCTACAGCAGCACCTATGCATGGATCAGTCATTTTGATGCAAGATGGGCCCCTTCACACATCGGTCGATCCATGCAGACGGTTCTTCGAGAACATTTCACGGAAGCCGGAGTGATCAGTCACAGTCATGCGTTTCCCCACTGCATGGCCGCCTCGTTCACCACATCTGACTGCCTGTGACTTCTGGCTCTTGGGGATTTCTCAAAGACAATATTTATCCGGATCATCCTGATAACTTGCTATCGCTGAAAGGCGGCAGCATAATGTTCACATCAGTCCCGATCAGCTGCGTTCTGCCGTTGAACAAACACATTGTGCAAAGGATGCAGTTTGTGGCATACCGGGAAGGGCAGCGCATTACCCTTCCCGGTATGCCACAGTTCAAACCGTAAATGCATAATGGAAGTGAATAAAAATGTGCTATTTATGCTTGGGTCGCTTTTCTCCTTCTTACACACACAGAAAAATTAGTACATTTACATTCGGTACATCATACAGCTCCCCCAGTGGTGAATTTTGGAAAATTTCTCCCTTATCGCTTCCGCATGACGCACAATGTATTCCTGAAAAGTTTCGCAGCATTTGGATCACTGGGTGGGGCTCCACAAAGCCTTAGATAGAGATTAATAAATTTAAATTTACTTTAATTTTGATCACCCTGTATATCTACTAGTGCTACTTGCTGCTGTTGATACATTCATTTGGTCACCAAAAAACAGTTTATCAAAAAAAAAAAAAAAAATTTACCGGGAAAAAAAATACTAGAAAAGAATCATTTTGTCAAGAGATCAGGTATTGTCAATATTGTCAAGTAAGAGTGGGAAATACCAATGGTGGTAGTCGGCGGTAGATGGCGTTAGTGTAGTTGCGGTCAGTTCGTGGACTGTGAGTGGTGGAAGCAGAGCTGTAGAGTAGGTGCCCTCCGTCGATGAGTCGTTGGACTCCCTGGAGGTGACAAATAATAATAATAAGAAGACAGGACTGAATATTGATGACAGAAGTTATTGGAATTTCAGTGAAGAATGGTTTAGAAATTGTTTAAGGTTCCAAAAGTATATATTAAGAAAGTAATTTGCACTTTGCCAATATCGTTATTTTGTGTTATGTCCCACTACAATCGAATAAAACTTTGGATCGAATAACGTCTAAAATGAAACTTTATAAGGACTTTTTTCTATTGAAGAAAGTTAATTGAAGAAACTGTCCCGAATAGAACCAAAGCGATAAACTGTTTGACGAACACGTGCAATTAACAGACATAAGAAAGATTCTGTTCTCCTAGCATTAGTTGCTTGGAAGTAATAGCGACCAAACTAACGAACCGCAAGATAATACGCTTAAAATGAAATAAATAAAAAATAGAAGTTTTGCATTTACTTCGAAAACAAATCCACCTCAATAATAATAGTGGATCGCATTCGCAATGGGAGCATAATAAGTGGATAAATACAACCAAGCCCGTAGTTTGATAGCACTGCTGAAAATTTGAAACCCAATCCAAGCTTCGTTTTGAGCGAGGTCGAGAGAAAACCGCCGGTTGAATTTTGTGCTAAACTTATTAAATGCCACTAAACCTTAGCAATAAGTCAGAAATAAATCTTCTTTTTCCTCGCCTGAAGATGGCAGCAATAATCGTCTATTCTCTACTCTCGTTCCTCGCTACTCAAGCGCTGCCATAAAAATCGACAGTCAGCTCGAGATGAAGTAGACAAGCACGCAGTCTCTATGGAAACCAGCATTCTGTTTGCCTGTTGCCATAGCTGTTAACAGGCGTCTAACTGCAGTGATTGGGAGGATCAGACCCCTGGGATGCGAAGAATGAATGTAATTTGTTTACTTCTATTTTAACTCCCCTTTCTCATCCCCATTGCCAACGTCTTTCTCTTTCCTTGTGTTTTGCAAGTGTGCTGTCATTCAATGATAAATAATGGGAAAGATTTGGAATTGGTATTCTGACTCAATAGTAAACAGTTTACACCAGAAAATCCATTTTACAATCTCGGAGCCATTTTGAAGTTCTAATGTATAGTTGATGTTGTTTCAAAGATTTTTATTTTTTTTAAATATTACTTATATGCATTTAACGCCTTTACTTTGACAAAAAGCGCTATTTTTACGAGTATTAGTGGCTGTCAATATACGATCATCCAACGCATCACAAAGAAGAGAGATTTGAAAAAGTTATTATGGCTGCTTTGAAAATCTTCTTATAAGAGCTTCGTGGCCATGACATTTTTATTTCCAAAATCTTAACTCATTCCTCATAGCTAAGTCATTGCTAATTATTTTAACGGATTTTTATTATTACCGTTGTGATTATTATTATTCCAGCAAATAATAAGAATAATAATATCGAGTTTGATCCTTTGATTCTTTGTTTCTCCCCAGTATATTTTAAATGTCTGGTTACCGAGTGAACGGACGATTATCTTTAAATCGTTTTTTACTTATTTTACTTTTAAATTCTTTTATTTTGTTGCCGCTAACTCAACAACAACTTCTGGAAAACAAGCACCTCTGTGGACTAGCCAAGACGACATAACATTTGTATTTCGGTTGAAAAAATACTTGGCTTCTAAGCCCATTTACATACTTGATTATTTTGTAATCAATTACTGTAAAAATAAATTCCATTAGTAATTCTATTAATAATGTAATCAAGTACTGTAAATTCTATTAGTAAAAATATTGGTCTTAAATATTATTAGAACGAATACTAGTTAACATAAATGTACCATAAATGGATATTATTATCAACTTATTGGCTGTAAATATAATATAATTTAATTTAATTTCTGCGCTGAGTCAGAAATTAAATTAATTTCTGACTCAGTGCAGAAATTAATTCATAATCATTAACCGTATTTGAAATTTGTTTATTATTGACATTAGTTTTTATATGTTCTCTTGTATAATAATTCATGCCTAACATGGACGAGAGCTTCATGGACATTTTGTAGAGTCAATCAGCTGCTATTACGAGAAATACTACTGGTGTGTGTGTGTGTGTGTGTGTGTGTGTGTGTGTGTGTGTGTGTGTGTGTGTGTGTGTGTGTGTGTGTGTGTGTGTGTGTGTGCGTGTGTGTTACCGAGGGAGTGAATGGAAAGGCACCTGAGCGATTTAAAGGATCTAATCTTACGAAGAGTCAAAAATACTTTGCAGAATACCTTTGTGATGAAAGAACTCTTCTCATTAGCAGACCGACAAAAGTATTGCTTCGTGTTCACGGTGTGAACGTAGCTAAGGAAATCGTAGTGTAGAAATTGAGAATCGTCAAGAACTGTCTCTGCGGAGAGAGATGGGATTCGAGGTATCATTTACAGCCATCTTCGTGAGTTAACACGTGATCTGATCTCACTATAAGAACGGAAGGAATTCTTGAAGTCACTCCTATCTGTCCAGTCAATGTAGGGTTTGAAGTAACCGAGAATAGAATACCGCGGTAAGGTTGATTTCTCAAAAACTTTTCTTAACGCATTTATAATGGTTAATGTAAGAGGGATTTAGCACTGTGAAGAGAGGAAGTCGAGGTATTTCTAACGTTTTCAGGAAATAAAGATCGCTTGGCTCCTTTTCCTCCCACTTATCATTGAACGGCATTTCACGCCATGCTCAGATAGGCTGTACGAGTATGTTATGCTAAACAGAGTGTGAGATCATTGAAATAAAGGAAAGCAGGAAGCCATTCTGTGGTTTACTGCCTGTGTTGGCTTAATAGTGAGGTAAATATTCATTGATTAAGAAGCAACAGAAAAAACTTCATTTGTCTTTTCAGAAGGCGACACTAATTAGCTGGTTGTAGTTACATCTAAATAATAAACTGCATCAAAAAAGTGCTATTCAATCATAAAAGCAGATGAATACGGGAGGGGGGGGATAAACGATCCTTCTGGAAAACGAAATTAGTGCAAATCTGTGGCTGCTTCAAGTATTGCATTACAGTATTTTCATACTTTTCGTTTCATTTATATTAAAAGTATGTCCATTTGAATTTTTGCTCAATAAGGAAAAACGGTCGCGAAAAGAGTGCGAGCGATGTAAATTCATCCCACTGAGCTTCACTCGTCTCATCAGAGGCAGACGGGAAATGCCATATCAGTAATTGCATCTAGGTAGGTTATAAACATGGTTCTAGTATTATAAACCGATAATACTAGAATTATGGGTTTAAACCACCCGTAGATTATCGGAAGTAAGGAATCGAGATCGATTCAACGTAGGCCATCAAGCCAGTACGTATATGCTAAACACGTGTTTTTCAACCACTTTTTCTATCTTGCGGGAATAAAACCCGATTTTTCAGAAGGGAAAAATCCCGCAACGCCGTATGAGACAGACTCTGATGTAGTTGAAAAGCGCTTATAAAAGTATTCTCGCAGATCTTTCTAGAAACTACTAGAAAGATCTGCGAACCAAAATATTTCTAGTAGAAAGACAAATGTTGCATCACATTCGCATCCACGCGCTTAATAACAACCTATAGTATTATTATTATTTGAGTTAAAAGATTATTAAGGTATAATTAATGAATTAACTCAATCATGTGATGATATAACGTAAGGGAGAACCGAGTTATAAGTAAACAGGTAACTAAGAAAGACCGACGATACTAAGTTGATAAGAAAGACGAAAGTTATAATTCCGAGCGGCAACCTTTGGAAAACATTCCAGAAAGAAAAAAAGCTCTTCCAGCCAAGTCTAGTAAGGGAAGGAGATGAAGATGAAACAAGGTTTAAAAAAATCTATTTCTTGAAGGTAGATGACATTGGTTTCGTCAACGGTGTAAATAAAATTGGAGCGAAGCAAATGGATTGGGGATACCGCTTAAGATGAACATGTTGCTTATGGAGTGTGTAGAGAAGAGTAAAAGATATCCTCGATGTCATAGACTTTTATACGTGAGAGAGAGAGAGATTATTGATTAGCGAAATTAGGAATGGAAAACTTAAACAATAAATTAAAAAAGGATGACCAAGAACTATTTGTCTATTTTCTAAGCTAGTATCTTTAAACTATCAAAAAAAAAGCAAGTGGAACATCTTAAAAATATAACGTTCGACTTTTCATTTTCAAGCAACCAGAATACCACTTTAATTGCTGCATTGGATGGAGTGTGTGATTTGCCGTTTTCTAGGCTACTTCTTCTTCCTAGCGTTGTGTCCCGCTTGATGCAGGGTCCGCTTTATTTATTTATTTATTTTTTACTTCCGATGGGTCTACTTTTCTCATGGTGACCCACTCCATCTTAGTAGAATGCATACATCTGGATGTTCTGCCTAAGGATGTTCTGGTCTGGATGTTCCGCCTAAGGCGAGATTCGAACTTGCAGAATCTTGGCTGGTTAGCGTATCCGTTCTCCACTCAGCCAACCAAGCCCCAGAAAAGTCGAGAGTTTTTAAATCTGGTTTCGAAAATCTGTATGGTTTTCGAAGTATTTATACCTCTCCCGTTCTGATTTTGTTGCCTTTAAGTGCAACGTAATAGCAGGAATGAGAGCCAAGCAATTTATCGTAACCGCCAAGCATTCATTTATATTTCCAGGCATCGGCTTTGCCATCTGTTTCATAGATCTGTACATGGCCATGTACTACAACACCATCATTGCCTGGGCCGTCTACTATCTGTGTGCCTCCTTCTCTTCCGAGCTTCCGTGGACACGGTGCGACAATCCGTGGAACACACCGAACTGTAGAACTCTAGCAGAACGTGGACTAAACGCATCCAACGAATCTACCTCCCCCGCACAGGAATATTTTGAGTAAGTATTTTCTTCTCTTCTTTTCGTCTCCTTTCTCTTAACTTGATTGTAAAAAAGCATGCTGATATTCATTGAAACTTTCTTTAATAATAAATGCAAGCGAATCAAAAGAAACGATCTTAACTCGTTTATATCGTTTTCTTGAAGCAGAAATACCGAAACATGTTTGAAATAGCAAATGTTAGTTAAATTGTAAACCGATCAAAGGGATTCTATTATATACGTAGGGACAGAAGTGATTCTAAATATGCATACAGAGATTTTAAAACGTCAATTTAAACCGCATGGAAAGACATAAAGACGACGAAATATGGGATATTACACCTTATTTTAATATAAAGTTATTATTTTTTTTAATTACAACGAAGTTTAAATGTTTCAGTAACTCTTTTGGAATTCGTATTGGCTGTAACTATGACGACGAATAATAAAGACAACGAGATGTTGGTTTACTGCGTGTTTCTGTCCAGTCAGAGATTTCCTGTTTTCTATAACTGGGCTTCGCCTTCCGGGAAAATCATCTTGTAAACAGACCTAAGAAGACTTTTGTACGGCAAATGGTACTTCTACCGTTCCTAAGAGCTCTGCAGCCACCTTACCCATTTAGTTTATTGTAAGTTTTCTCAGTACTTAGCTAACTGTGAATAATGAGTTGTTATTCCTACTTGGAATTAAAATTGTCTCTTCCACATTGTACTCAGGTGGGCATTCATTATTTCTCTTAATGACGATGTTCTACAAGTAATAACAGAGCGCAACCACCAGGCTGGAAACGTTTATCACGTGTGCGCTGCAGTGGCTTGTGTGGGATGGCAGATTCGATCCGCGTAAGATAATAAGAGATAATAAACGCATAAACAAACAAAAAAAATTGGGATATCATGGAAGTATTTCTTATTTCAATGTTTCACGGTCCACCAGGAAGTCGTGATTGACGTCTAGTCCACGTCTGATGTGAGTTTTCGAAATGAAGTGAAAAGTGGTCGACGGATGAACTGGGAAATTTTGAATCAATAATTCATCAGTGAAAATATATGCCACTGCTTATAATACAATAAATATTGTACTCGATACTCGCTTTATTTCCTTGACTATAGCAAGGCTTTCGACTCTGTAGATTATGTGAAACTGTGGAATGTGTTAAGAACAATGGGAGTCCAAGAGCATTTCATTATTCTTCTAAGGAATCATTATTTTGAACAAGAAGCTACTGTTTGAACGGATCTTGGAGAAACTGAGTATTTCACAATAGGTAAAGGGGTAGGGTACGACAAGGAAGTATTTTATATCCGTACCTGTTTATCTTGTATAGCGAATACATTTTAAGAATAGCATGGCTAGAGGAGTCTTCAGTTGGAAATAAAATTGGTGGAAGAAGTATTAATAATTTGTGGTATGCAGATGATACCACCTTTCTAGCACAATGCAAAGAAGATTTGGAAGAACTGATTATGAAAGTTAATGAAGAAGTGCTAAATATGGCTTTAAACTTAACCTCATAAAGACAAACGTTATGACAACATGTGAACTTAATGATTTTGAAGTAGATGGGAAGAAAATGGAAGCAGTTAACAATCTTGCGCTCCTTTACAATGGTGTTCCCTGTGGTACTGTATGGATGTGAAAGTTGAACCCTGAGAAAGAGTGAAAGAAGGAAGATAGATGCATTTGAATTATGGGTTTTATAGACACTTACTAAGAATACCACGGATTGCAAAGCAAACCAATAAATCAGTGATAGAAAGAATAAAGCCAGATTGCTCCCTCGAAGCTATGATCATCAAGCAAAAATTGTCATACTTCGGACATATTATGCGAGCAAATGACAGTCTGGAGAATGTGACGATGTTTGCTAAAGTTGATGGAAGCGGGAGAAGAGGAAGACCAAAAATTAGATGGGTGGATGGAGTTAAAGAAGCAACTGGAATGCGCTTGAAAATTCTGAAAGATATGACCAGGGACAGATCTGAATGGAGAATGTATGTTCATAGAATCACCTGGAGTCAAAAACGACTCGATGGAACATAACATGCGCACACCCGCTTGTGAACTTCTACACAGTGGGAATGAAGGATAGTAAATAAATTTTTATATATTAAGGGAATTCTAGTACGGGGGTGGGTCATTCCAACTAGGACCAAAATCGCACTCAACTGAAGGTTTCTCTTAATCTATCTGATAAACGTTTTATATGGTTAGTTTATATCACTGGATTTCATCTTACTAGTGCTGCACTTGCTTCTATAAAACAACTACATTTCCCAAGACAAATATTTAAATATGAACTTTATTTAAATGCCACAATAACATGAACAATTTAATCTTAAAATAAAATTCGCATTTTAATGAGACTAAGAAAATTTGGATGTGTGTTAACATTGGTGTGGGGGGGGGCGGGTAAGTGAAATCACCAGGCTGAGTTCTCTTCTGAATCGGAAATGCTATTTCAGGCCGCTAGTGAGCGAATTTATCAAATCAGTGAAGATTATCTCTCGCCCACTCCTTCGAGTCAGGCGACACTTTGAAATGCGGAAGGCAGAGATTTTAGTACGGCATTCCGTTGCTCTTAGAAATGTTTCTGCTGCTCTGGCATCTTTGCCAATGCCTGCACGTGCTAAATTTACTTATAAAGTCCTCTAGATACATCCATCTATAACTGGATGGACTCCACACGTCCTATCGCTCTTCACTTCGGATCGTCAAATAAATGTGTATCGTCGAGTCGATTGCACCAACAATTCATCACAAACCGTCACAAGACTTATGACATTTGAACTGTGGCCCGTGTGCACAAGGAACTAGGGATCAAGCTTTATTCTGTAGGGAAATAATGATAAGAAACTGTTTCTATGACTGTTGAGGCCGGTGCAATAATTTCAAATTCATAACAGAACTAAGAATATTCAAACACCTCCTTTGAGTAGACCATTCATCGTGAATTGTTTGCTTTTCAAATGTTCACAGTTTGGTTTATGAATTTTCAGTAACGTTGGAATATATAATTTGTACACATTGAAAATTTTGTCCTACTTTTTTGTGAAATTTACAAAACAAAAAGGCCAATAATAATAATAACAATAAACTAGAGCTATAGCCTAAAAAACGTTTGATCCTCGAACTGAAACGACATAATGGACCCACCCTAGCATCTGCTGAAATTAACAGCGTAAATAATTACTAATTTTAATTGCGACTAGCAAACTAAACAAACAAGCAACATTATCGAATATCTTTCGGACAACAGAGGAAATATGAACGGATTACTTGAA
Source organism: Typopeltis vanoorti (assembly GCF_054136105.1). Taxonomy (NCBI): domain Eukaryota; kingdom Metazoa; phylum Arthropoda; class Arachnida; order Uropygi; family Thelyphonidae; genus Typopeltis; species Typopeltis vanoorti. Next base: position 5,542,894 of record NC_143571.1, read on the forward strand.
GCCAATCCTATTATTGCCACGAGGACAGAGAAGTATGACGTCGCATCCGTCTTAGTTGACAAAAGAACTAAACTAAAAATACTTTTATTAGGAAGGACAGCAGTGGCTAACGCAGGAGGTTTGGTACGCACTCACACAGTTTTGTTTCATCACTCGTATAACATGTAACTAATGCGTACGTTTATTTTAGGTTTTTTAAATTTAATTATATTTGATTTCAATCACAAAACGAACGTAACATTCACGGTACACCTTTCCACTGCATGAATGTTGTACCATACTTCAGCATAGTGTGGTCGGGTTTGCTATCTCCGTCTCAGAGACACATTCATTGTTAGTTGCTCATAGGTTACGATGGTTCAGATGGAGGGTGGTTTCATCTATTCGGCAAAAGCACATTCACCGACGAAGCTTCAAAGGAACATGGAAAGCGTATGCTCATGGTGAATGTAGGATGCAGACTCTTCTACGGACTAAGTGACAAGTAAAGTTGCCACATTTGAAGTAGTAAAGTAGCATGGAGATTTTGTAATTGAGTGACGACGTACCGCCTTCTCGCAGATAATCTGTGCGAGAAGGCTCACATGAAGGTTCCAGAGCCGAGGATCTACAATTCTCGTTAGAGAAGGCTACGATACACCTCTTTTCCTCTGGAGAAGGATGTGTGTGTGTGTGTGTGTGTGTGTGTGTGTGTGTGTGTGTGTGTGTGTGTGTGTGTGTGTGTGTGTGTGTGTGTGTGTGTGTGTGTGTGTGTGTGTGTGTGTGTGTGTGTGTGTGTGTGTGTGTGTGTGTGTGTGTGTGTGTGTGTGTGTGTTGTTTCGAATGGTAGCGGCTTTTGAAGCACCACTTGCAGTTGGATGGCTATGCATATGAATCAAACAACAAGAATCGATGGATCTCTCGTGAATGGGTCCACCCTCTAGTCAGGCGTAGTTTCCTGGTATGCTTCACAGGTCAGAATTAACACACCTGGTGCGAATTAACCGTGCGAACTCGGCAGTTCGTAGCAGACAAAGTGCATTCTGTCGCGTTGCATCTGTTCCTAGCCAACAGCAAATACACCAATTAATTTTATTTCATATTAGCATTTATATTACAGTAATTTTAATAACCTTAAACAGCATGTCTATCTTACAATTTAGATTCTCAAAAGAAAGGCATTGACAAGAGAGAAAATAAGAGTTATTGTATGCTATGCACAACTTACCTTTATCCCGTTCGTGTTTTTCTTTTGTCTTTGACCATTTTAACATTTCTACACAGCAAAATTTGCTTAATAAGGCGCTTCATACTAAATAAAAATGGAAAATCAACCTATTGTTCAGGATGAACAAATGAAAAGAGTAAATCGAAAGTAGAAAATTAAAACAAGTCTATTTATTAAACGCAGTTGGTCAGCAGGGTGATGAAGGAGAGACTTTATGGAGTAATTTAATGTACGTTATTTAATGCCAATCAACAGTCCGTGTTGTTTCTAAACAGATGACCACCGAAACTATGGCAGAATAGTTTTGGTTGTTTTTTACGCAGCTGTGAAAAACGACCAAATGCTGCATAATCTGGGCATGCAATTTATAGATTATACAGCACCCACTGTCGGCATTTAAAGAAGTGCGGAATAATCTATCTGTCATTTGCTCTAACTATACGGCTGCAGCGCGCGCGTGACGATTCCAAGCCAAAGAAAGCGCAGTCGAAGCCCACACGTGACGTTTGTTTCTCCTGAGTGACAGCTGCAGCGATACGTTTCTTATTTGAATAGAGCTTCATCTGCGACTCCAAACTCATTACTTGCGATCCCGAGAATCCCATATGAGGACTGCGGTCCACCTGAACGTCACCTCGCACTAAAGACGGCGCATTTCTTCACTCTGCCTTCTTCTTCTTCTCGCAATGAGAACACGGTTGTCGCTGACACCGCTAATTACAGCATTCCTCCTTTCCAGCCCGGGCAACTGACTGCTGAAGGATTCTCTTTGTTAATTACAGTCCTCTCTCTCTCTCTCTCTCTCTCTCTCTCTCTCTCTCTGTCTGCTAAGGGACGCTAGCATGGAACGGCAGTATAGAGGACGCCAGTCCTTTTTAACTGACATCTGTTCTTGTGATTGTGTAATTTGTTACTTTTAACTGAGCGATAAAATAGATTACAGCGACTCCCATTAAAAACTGCTCCGTCACGTCAATTAAGAAGCAGCACTTCCTGTCAGACGATACCGCATTAACAGCTAAAGAAGTCGGAAAAGATTGAAAGAAATCAGCAAAAACTGCTTATGCATTTCTACTTATATATATATATATATATATATATATATATATATATATATATATATATATATATATATATATATATATACGTGGGCTGTTCAATAAGTAATAATACTAATTTTACTGTCGCGAAACCACTCATCACAATATTAATTTCTGTGGAATAAAAAAATGTTGCTGTCTTTATTAACAAAAGAGGTTGATAGATGGAGTATACGGGCTGATGTACCAGAGTATCACGTGACCAAACGCAAGTGCTCATCGGCGCGCCTACGAGGTGCGACCAGTCTTCGAAATGGAAGCGTCCTTGGAACAGCATTATGCGATTAAATTTTGCGTGCGTTTGCAAAAATCGGCATCGGACTCTTTTAACGTGATACGCGAAGCTTTCCACGATGAAGCAATGTCGAGGGCAAGTGTTTTTCGCTGGCATAAAACTTTTAAGGAAGGAAGGCAAAATGTAGAAGATCTTGAACGTGAGGGAAGACCTTCAACGTCCATCACAGAGACAATGATCAACACAGCAGCGATTATCATCAAGCACGTCAAAAGGAAGCGTCCATTGCTGAAGAATGGCTTCGTACTGCACCACGATAATGCAAGGCCACGTATTGCTGGTTGTGTAGTGGACGTTTTGCAGAAGAACAACACAGATATCCTACCACACCCTCCATAACAGTCCTGATCTCGCACCGTGCGATTTCTGGCTGTTTCCTCAGCTCAAGAAACCACTAAGAGGCCGCCATTTCGGAAGCAACAAAGCATGAGTAAAAGCTGCGGAGGCGGTTTTGAAAGAACTCTCAAAAAACGGACTTTCATGCGCGTTTAAGAAGTGGACGCAACAAATTTGGGACAAATGCATCGCGTCTCACGGTAGTTACTTCGAAAAAGACCATGTAAATGATGACGATTAAAGGTAATCTGTTTTCTGTATAAATATAGTCTTATAACTTATTGAACAGCTTACGTATATCTGTTAGGGTGGATATATATATATATACACGTTGAACAGAGAAGTAAGCAATGGAGTGAGGAAGCAGAAAAGCAAGGATATACTCGTTCGTCTTGTGAATAATATTGCACACTAATATGAGAAGAATGCTAAACATGTCTTCAGCCTTCCCACTACTCTATTTTAGCATGGGGGCAGGGGAAGAACTGAAACAAGGTTTTAACTCGAGATATGAACAAGCATCTGAATGCTTGTTCATATGTAGTTATGGTTCAACCAGTAGTATTCATTTTCAGAACATACTGAAGATTCGGTGGCTGAATAATCTATCTCGATCCGCATCGGCCTAGCCAGATATTCTCTGACTGCCATTTCTAACTTTATAAATGTTTAAACTAGAATTAAGATACTTAACAGGATGATCACCAAAAAATGTAGCTAGGACAATTGTGAGGGACTGAAACATCGCGATCGTCTTCCTTCGTGTGTCATGCACAATGCCTGTCACGGCCAAGTCTTCATCTAAGCGTAATGAATGTCATAATAGGACTATTAATTTTGTCTCCGCTGCCTGCTATTCTGCTCAGTGTTTTCTTCGTGACGTGGGGGGGAGGGACCCTGCCACCTGGGAGGGAGAGGAGAAATGTAGTAAATTAATAAACTTCTAAAGAGGGAATAAGTCCCTCGAAATTAAACACCGGTAGTCAATCTTTATTTCACTTTATTCGTCATCTGAATTCACCGTAGAGTTTATAATATTTGTCCAACATGTTCATTATTTCCTGGTGCTGTTATTGAAGGAAAATGATAAACAATTTATGGCGATGATTTTTGAAATAAGTTGCTTTCAAAGCTGAATTGCCGATAACATTTCGCTTTAAGTAGTTTCTCCAGATTAAAAGTACGATTGCAATCGGTTGTCAATAAAAGGTGTAAACCACTGGAATGTGCGGCAGTTGGAAGAGAGCAAAGCTTATCTCACGCGTTGTTTTTCTATAAGTTGCTCATCAGCAAACAAAGACTTGTCAATTTACTTTTTGTTCATAAAGACTAACGTCTGCCGACGAAATTGGCGAAATAGTCCTAAGAAAAACTGCAAACACGGAAGTCACACAATTTTTGTGACTATAAAACTAAGTAAGGAAGTATTATAGCGGAAGTAATATAATTCTCACTTCTTTTTGTCATATGATATGTATACACCCAGCCATGCACGAGTGAAGAAGCATTTTGGTAACTGCAACTATTTAATATATTGTATAATAATAAACATCATGCATATGAAGGATGAAGCTCTTTTCCGGTAAAACTATAGAAGTGCCGATAACCACCTGCAGGAAAACCTGCGTGACCTTATGGACATAGTGAGCGACAGGCGGGTCATGGACACAAAAGGATTGACAGATGACGCGTTTATCTTGGCCTCATGCGTAAAAGCACTCCCTTGAGGAAAATGTCTTCCCGAGCACACGGATAGGGGCTATTGATTGACTCATTAAAGTGTGCCGGCCCGCTAAATAGGTGCGCTATCTTGCCCTCCCCAACCCGGCGGGTCGGATGATAAGGGAGCTCATGCATAGCGCCCCCTAACGACAAAGAAATATTGCCTGCTAGATGCGATGTAAAAGTTTCGGAAGTCGATATCGAGACGAGCGGAGCGTGAATAGGCACAGTTGCTCCGATTGGGAGCTTCTATGCGAAATGCGGCATCAGTCCGCAGAGAATGCGGGATCAAAAAGATTTCGAAAATAGGGGGAGGGGAGAAATATCACAACAAAATTGATAATCTATGAAACTCTGGTTAAAATTCATGCGCGAATTCTTACAATTCCAGGTGAACGAAAGAAAAATGAATGAGAGGGAAAGAACGAGGAATCGAATCGAACTGATCTCATTTGTCACTCGCCAATGACAAATGAATCCAATAAACTGCTCGAGTTTTTAGCAGCACTTGTGGCATAACGAAAGCTGAAATAATACGCACAAGAAACGAAATGATAGGAACTGTTTGCTCTCAGTGAAGATGATTTCGATTCGAGTCGAAATATTTGATTTAATAAATTGTTGTTAATCTTCTTGTGTTTCCATTTTTGTTTTCAAGAACTTCATACGACATGAAGGAACATATCCTGTTCCATCCATGTTTGAATAATTCTAAAATGCTTGTGAATATGTGGAGCATGTCGGTTAAAAAAAAAAGGCATATTTCCTTCGTAATTTCAATTTGAACCTTCACTTTTTCAAATGATTTATTTGTCGCAACAGTTCATCTCAGACGACAAATTCGCAGAAATCTTCTTTTTTTCTTTTTTTTCTTTTTTGTTCGTTAATCATATAAAAATCAATTAAAAAAGAATGACTTCTCTGGATATCAAGATATTATTGGGATGTTATGTTTCTTCCCGCATATTAACAAGAAGTCCTGAGAATTTATAAAAACAAATCGATTGATTTCCTTGATAAATTCGCAGGACTGTAATTTAGAAAGGGAGTCCTTAAAAACTGTAAATCATTTGAAAAACTGAACATGGTCCATTCTAATTACATAATAATTAATGTCTCATTTGTACCCAAACTATTGTCGATGACTAATGATTCACCCATGAATGACATCTACTTTTCAGGAAGACACAAATCGGAGGCCGGTCAAGGGAAGAATACATTCGAGGTCATTTTTAACTGAAATTTTGTTAAGACAGTGTGTTATGAAGGGATTTTTCGCTCAGAAATGTTGATGTTTATTTCATGCAATGCAGGTGATGTGAAACACAATCCGATTACTTTCGTTTCGTTGGCGTTAACGTTTCATTGACTTTTGTTTAGTTTAATTTTCTTCTACTCTACCCTCCTTATGATTTTGGTATTTCGCCGGTCATCTGACTTTTCACTTCTTTTTTAATCTACATGCCGAATTATATCAATTCCAAAAGAATGGGCGCATTAAAACTGTCACCTACATTCGTTTTAGAGATTTATGAAATGCTGAGTCGAGATAACTTCTCGACTCAGCATTTCTGGTGGTCGACTTCTGGTGGTCGACTGACTATCAGTAGTTATTTCAACTGAGTATTTCATAAACCCACCATTGCTATAATGAATAGGGAGTGGGAGAGATTATCTTACTATCAGTCAGGTATTTAATATCCCCAAAAAAAGCTGGGGTTTTCGTAAGCTTAACTTGTCACCACAAACATTTTTCACTTGAATAGCCTACTACACACGCAATTCACAGACAAAAAATACTGTTGGTAGTGATAGACGTGTAGTTGATGGATTGTGACGCTGTGTGTACCTGGACCGTTCCAGAACGATCTGTGCCTTGTGATATGGCATATTATCTTACGGCATGGACATAACTTTATAAGATGGATGAACTGCAAGCGCGAAGGCATTCCACCGATCACAAACAGCGTGGAAATAGACTTGGCATCCATTCGTGACCACTGATATCAGAGCAACTAACATGTGCAGGTAATAAACCACTCCACTCTGCCACTACCAGCTCACCTTGTTCCTGCTTGACAATAGATCCATTCGATTCATATTGCTGTCGCGATACCTTGGCCTTACTGTGAGCATGGCACAACTGGAGCAAGTGCCCAACATCAGTATTCCTAATATTGGTCACTTGTTATTTTTAGCTAACAGGAATGGAAGCAAATAGATCGTTGGCAGCTCTTCCCCGTCACTAACGATAGTCCGGTTATTCTTTGAAGTATGCTTCTTTGAAGAGCCACTACGTATTGTGCTGGAACTGGACTACTAGGGTCTCTCAGACTATACGATTCTTGTAAACTTGCGAACACTTCTTGATACATTCTACACGTATCTAAACATTCATGTAGGAAAATTTGAAGATCTCTCTCTCTCTCTCTGACTCTTTCTCTGAAAAAATAATGGATATCATGGATGATGTTCTAATCCAGTAGCTACTCAGTGAATGTATTTTTCTACCTAGTTGTTTTTATGCTTTGGATTGGGTCTGGCGTTAATACATTTCTAATACGAGAATGCCGTCAGTAAAGGTGCTTTCCTGAAATTTTTAATTTCTCTAAAGTTCAACGAAATCTTTCAAGCAAAGAAAATTTAAAAGATGACAAAGTGCCTCTTATAAACTCCATGATAATCTCTTTGAAGTATCTTCAGCCACTTAGCAAATAAATCTTAGCTTTCCTTCTAGAACAAACCACCTCCAAACTACTGACATAATTCATGAACGCCAAGTTCTTTCACGGCACTAATTTTCTTCTTTACACGTGATATAAACTAGCAGTACTTACTTGTTCACGGGGCTCTTCCTTGACCGAAGGTCAAAAAAAAAAAATATTAATTAATGTATGTTTTTAAGCTGGGAGATCCGAGACTACAGTGAGTAATAGATCTGCAATGTTGAACCTATAAATTCCTTAATACAATGATACGCCTACCTGTAGTGAAAGTAAAGAAAACACAGATTGCCTACTGCGTAAGCCATTCTTTCCTTCATTGGCCAGCTAACAAGATATTTCATTATGTGTTCTGCTCTACTTCTCCAGTGGGTCGCGCTACGCGGACTGTAACATGCAACAATCAGCCGATACTGCTATCTTCCCACTTACTCGCTCTGAGGCGTCGCTGTATGCTTCACAAGATACGAGTATGCTTCGCGTGATGCAAGTAGCTTACCACGCGTCATAAACCCACAATGGGCCATCGACGCTTCCTGACTAAATGTGGTCTTATTATCTAGCTTCGGCGTCCCCAATAGCTTCATAACACTTTCTTAACTGATAGCGTATTAAATGGACACTTCGGATGCAAAAATGAAGTAAGCATGCGCAGTATGCACGTTGCCAGGAAGTAATAAAACATCCAAAACAATAAAGTCACTGTCCTTGAAATTGCATTGGTTTTTCTTGTTTAGCAAATCAGCAACCGAATTGATGGATATGCTTTGAAAAATGAACCCATACTGTGGGATTTATAATTAACGCTGTGTTCTTTAGAGCAGTGCTTCCCAAACTTCTGTGCCCCCTTTGGAGAAATTAAATATTTCAAGGCCCCACTCGAAAAAAAATCGTAATATGGAAATATATTATTATAATATTTATTGTATTTATAATCAATACAAAACATACACAACGAATATTGCAAAAATCAAATACAAATATTACATTCTTAATATTTTCTTAGCATCTTCTTAGCATCTTAACATTCTTAGCATCTTACATACGCATTTGACATGGCACATTATCTCATACTTTTATATAGATAGATAGATGTATTGCTGTTGTACATTTGCAGTACAAGCACATGAAACGTAAAATGATTAGTAATGAAGAAAGAATTAAAAACATAAAATAAGTTTAATAACAATAGATTAGCAAAACAAGTGTTCTCTGCCAGGTTGGAAGGAAAACGACCCAGAGGAAGACCAAGATTAAGTGGATTGGTACGGTGGTACAAAGTGCCTTAGACGATAGAAATATAAGATCTGATAATGTTGGAGTCTTGACAAGTAACAGACTGATTTGGAGGAAAGTTGTAGATAGGAAGTTAGTAATGATGAAAATGTTTCATGTAGTACTATCATATCCTGTACACCCCTTGAGGGTAGATGTCAGAAATTTGATGATGATGATGATGAAAATTTGATGGATGTGTTTCAATACTGCTACACAAAAAGTCAGTATCAGGTGAAATATTTGAAACTGCAATTCTTAGATTTCTTCTTTGAAATGAAACTTATATGAATACGCATACATTTACTAATATTCATTAAGCGCCGAAATTCGCAGGAAGCAAAATTTGTGAACCGCACCAATGTGTGATTTTTTTCCGTTAAAATATAAAAAATAACAAAAAATAAATAATAAATAATAAAAATTAAATACGTTTCTTTTAAGATAAAAAAGAACTACTTAGTCTTAAAACATTTTAAATTTGTTTTCATTATTTCACGCCCCCCCCCCCCTTTACAAAACCTACGGCCCACTGTTTGTGAAGCGCTGCTTTAGAGCGACACCTAAAGGATTACGTAATTTGGGCTTTCTTTTACTGTTTTAATTTCTAAATTACAGAAAAGTTTTGTTTTTATTTTTTGCACCCATAAAAGTGCAAAATGCTGTCCCTTCTCGAGTTGATTTGAAGTTCAAAGATCATAAGTCGACAGAAGGGTGTTTGAAATGTAATACGGGACCTTCTTTCACAGCAGGGCGTGATGCAAACTCCACAATGCGGGGGCCTAAAAACTTCGAAGCACCATTCAAAATCTTAAAGAAAGCCGAAATTTTTCCTGGGTAAATTGAAAACTAGTTTGTGTGTGTGTGTCTATGGGAGGAGGGATTACATTTAATTCACTGTCCACATCAAAAACTCGCTGATTATTGCGTTCTGAATCTTTTAATTGCATCAGATGCAAATCTTATTTCATGTACCCTTCAACTAGAATTATGATACTGAATATAGTATCTACTACGAAGTAATTTCTGTGACTGGAATAGTACTTGTGGGCGTACATTATGTTTGGAAATAAGGCTAAATGTATACTGGAGCGAGCGAAGAAAGCTCTTACACTTATATATACAACCAGTTCAGTGAGCATTCTCATTGAATATGTTGTCACTTGTTGGGTGGGTATATCTGAGTTCATTAAACTTGGGGGCAGATGAATTTTGGACTACAAATCAACAGCATAAAAGTAAGAATTCGTTCGATTTTAACAAGTTTTTTTTTTTTTTCCTGAATAGATGAATGAAATTTGAATTTGGATTCTAAATTTTGGAAACAAAGAATCGTCTATCCAACAGTAGAACCATATGTAAACGCCATAATGAGAGAACTTGTGATGCATATTTGTGCCCATTCAATTACTGCATCTTTCAGGCTGTGCCAAAGTTGAGAAAATGTCAACAAAGACAGTCCTATTTACGGGCAACCATGAAAAAAAAAAAAAGAAACAAAGCAAAATAAATTCACGCCAAAATTCAAAATTATTGTAAGGACTGTCGCTATGTTCAACATCTTTCTATAACCAATCAGGAGAGAGAGAGAGAGAGAGAGAGAGAGATTGAGGACTTGAACGTTCCCTTTCTATCAAACAAGCTTTGTATAAATCAGAAAACCCGAGGAACAAGTTTCTGTTCATAAATCCTTCGTCCCACCTTCTCAACACTAAAACATCTTACAACGACGTTAAAAGTGAAGACGTCGTATGCTCCGATGAATCGTGATTCATGATGTTTTTCAATGATGGTAGGATCAGACTCTAAAGATCATCCTGAATCACTTGAAGATTTGGTCGTTCCAATGAGGATCCCAACCTTTTCTATGAATGGTGGTTCAGGGGATGCAGTCGGGCTTATCACTTGAATTCCTCAATGGTAATCTTATTGAGCATATAACAAATATGCATTAAGACAGAGTACCGTTCTAAGAACTAAAGAGAGAGGGGGGGAGATGAACTTGCAACTGAAAGCAAAACAAACACCTTCATGATCAGTCGTTTCATCGAGTTTCTCAATTGATCTCGTATACAAGATTGTATCTTCGTCAATAAAACGATTACATTCCTCGTATTGCTTCTTAGAAACATCAAAATTAATGCTTTCGGAATTTAAAAAGCATGATCGAAAACAAAAAAAAAAAAAATAGCATTTTTTATATGCATTCGTACACAGAACAAACACATTCTGCCTCGCAGTACATAAATGGGAAATGATCGCTTTTGAAAGTAAAAAGAAGTTTTTTTCACGATGCTGTGTAATAGCAATCTTCTGCCACTTTTACAAGCATATGTATATATATATATATATATATATATATATATATATATATATATATATATATATATATATATATATATATATATATATATATATATATATATATATATATATATATATATATATATATATATATATATATATATATGCTTGTAAAAGTGGTTCGATATATATATATATATATATATATATCGAATACAAATTGCTTTGTGTTATTTGGCCGACTTGATGAAAACCCGGAGAGATGAAAAACTCATAAGGAAAAGAAAAAAAAGCTTCTACCCCCTCCTGCTAACTTAGCTTCAGCTGAGTAGAGGTTTCTTTGTGTCTTGGAGGGGATTCGAACTTAATCTTTCTCACCAAAGGACATCGGTGATACCGACTGAGTTACGGAGGGTTACACACTTTACTTTCCCTCTTTGTTAAATTTGTTACGCATTGCGTTTGTGCAAAAAAAACTGACAAAATGACGGCGACTGTGGTGCATAAGCACGTAGTCGCTGAGTCCGGAATTCTTGCTAGTTTCCGGTTATTGAAAGATAGTCCTCATGGTTTTCAGACATTCCGCCGAAGTATACGATTAAAACACAGACGGGGTCTTTTCCTAAGCACTAAACATCGCCATAATGATAAAGAATACTATACGAATATAGTCGGCACCAATATAATATTTAAACGTTATGACACATTCCAGAACTCAAAGCACATTCCATTATTCTGTTCGGCTCGCAGCCACTTTACATTAACAACTATCTTTGAATAATTCAATTACAATATTTTACTTTTTGTTGGCAAAAAAAAAAAAAAAACCCGCACATCTGACGCCGTTGCATTTGGGAGGATTCTCGGTCTTTAGGGATACTAAAATTCAATCGAGTACAATTATTTCTGGCGGGGGAAGCAGATCCCGTTAATAAACGAACATTTTCCAGTCGCCACACTGTTAGCGTCAATCAAGCTTATCTCTTGTAAGCTTCGTTGGCGTTACCTTAAATGATAAGCGGTCTGAATTACGGTACTACACATTTTATGATGTAGTAGTGGTAATCGGAAAGAAAATATAAAAATCTCTGAAATAACTGCATATTAGTCTCTACCACTAGGTTTTTTTTTCTTTGAACATAATATTTTTTTTTTTTTTTGTTGTGTTCAACTGGGATTTTAACCAAAAGTTTAATTCTGCAATGCGTCATAGTTCAGTGTTGGTGATGAATTAATGTTGTAAAAATCTTTTTCTTTTTTTTTTAATCTAGACGAAGAGTTTTGGAAATTCATCTCTCTCCCGGTATCGAAGCCGTCGGCCCAGTGAAGTGGTCCTTAGCGCTGTGTCTCTTAGCTGTTTTCATATTAGTTTACTTCTCCTTGTGGAAAGGAGTGAAAAGCACTGGTAAAGTAAGTGGCGACATCTGACGAGAAATTAAAAAATATAAGTCGTCGATATGAAAAAATATTTTAAATATTTAATATAAGAATGCAGTCCATTGTATAAAAAGGTATCTTTACAAAACTTCAGTATTTGTAAAATTATCTTTGAATCTTTATAAAATTTGTTTGAATATAACTGCTTGCTTAAAAAGATAGAGAATTAAAATGTCTGTTAATGGTGATAATAAGAAAATTTCTTTCTGGAACTTTTGATTCCAATACTTTTTCCGATCATAGCTGTCCATTCGTAGAAATGCTCGCATTCAACTGTCCGAGGACAGGTGAATGCGAGTGAAAGAAGTCTGAGTTTTATCCTCAGACTTCTTTTATCTAGATAGCATAGTGAATTATTTACTCTCAGACAACACTGATCATCTAAAAAAAAAAAAAAAACTGACCACCTTAGAACTCACACTATGTTAAACAATTATACTAATGTTAGGGTTTGCCAGGCCGTACTTACACTTTTCCCGAGGCGGGAGAGACCCCTAGCTAGAGCCTAGTGCGCCTGTACGGTCCTGGGTTTAGGACCAAGAGATGGGGGAATGGTTGTTTATGTCTGTTCTGAAAAACCTTGGTGCATAGATAACTTGAAGGATGGAGACTGGTACGTCTTCAAAAAGCTAAAGACGAAAGGATGTCCGTCTCCTCACCGTGGGGAATAAAAGGCGTTAGACGATTTATTTATTATTGTTATTTATTCTGATCACTGGATTGCGTCACAAATTCTGTGCAGCCACACTTGAATTTCTTTTGCGAGATACTGTCTAGGCTGCTATCTCAACCTATTCCTCCTTTGTTTTATTTCAAAATAATAATAATAAATTATAATACGAATAATTGTGTATTCTAATTATATACATTTATCCTCTTAAAAGAATACGTGTATTCAAAAAAGTATTCTTTTTTTTTATTTCTTTCTACATAATTTTATCTCATTGATATTTATTCTGCAGCACACACACACACACACACACACACACACACACACACACGCACATAAAGACACAAGCGTTATAAACTCAAAGAGTCATACAAGCTTGTCCAAAGCATGTTTTTGAAACACCGAAGCCTACACTTGCATTCGATCCTGTTGATTAGAGAGCAAGTGTGCTAACCACTTCGTCTCTCGATTTCCCGACTAATAATAGAGTCCCTTAAAGTCTTGTTCTATCCTTCTTTAGTTGTATTAAAAGCTTTCATTAGATACAAACCTTATGCATCGTGTTCTTGCAATGATGCTACACCTCTGACGAAGCTAACTCAGCACGAACAGGAAGAAAAAGGAAGCGTGCAATACTACGAGTTTTTAGTGGGACGAATAAAATTAGTTAACGTGTGCATCAATAAAACTCAACTCTGGATGATTTCTTTCTTTTTTTTTCTTTTTATAAAGTTAGTTTGATTTATTTTTTATTTTTATTTATTTATTTTTTATTTTTTAGAATTGTTGCTAAGGTAACTAAAGACACGAAGCGCGAGCGCTGGATTTTTATCTGTAAATTGGCGCATATTCTCAAAGCAGGTTGTCTGTTTAGGAAGAGGAAATCCGGAGTGTCGTCTGAAACCCACTAACTCATCCTCGATAAAGTGACGTACACGAGATCTTCAAAAAAAGCGTGTCAAACACAGTTTCTCCTTGCACGTGCAGTAGAGCAAGAGAAAATCTTGTACAAAGACTGAACATACTTTTCGTAGTACCTGTGCCGAATTTCATTAAAGTAATCCATTTTATTTTCTTTAATAGAAAATTTTGAAGCTGTGCTGAGATGAATTCATCTGAATTCACAAATCGGAAATCGTTTATTGAATTTAAACGTGGTCGGGACCGCACAAAAACGACAATGGATAACCAGAATGGAATGGGAAACCAGACTGCGTTCCGTTGAAGAAATTGTTGATAATTTGCAGACGTTCTTACTGGACGAATGTCAGAAATTATCAAAAGCATAAGTAGTAGTGGGGTCACTTTGAACAAGGTCAAGATAAGATAAGGATTCGTGACGTCGTTGTTTGTTAAGATCAGTGACGTCATGAGTATGGAATGCTTGGAATTTCGCCGGTGGCCACATCTGTCTGTGACGTCACGTTATGTGTTTTGGTTCGCTTATGGCATTCTTGGTAATTGTTCAAGTACGGAATTGTGGGTGATAGTTAGAGATAAGCAATACAGCCACTCTGGGCTTGCAGACCATGCTCTGGATATCCGCCAAAGAATACGTTGGAAGAAAGCCACGTTAATACTCCGCAGCAAATTTAAATACGAAAGATTGTTCATGGAATCAGCCTCAGCTCTAAAAAAACTTTCCAAACCCCAACAAATTTGGGTGCATGAGACTGCCCCAAATTTGGGAAGCTTGCATTTTGAGAACTTCGGCCCAACAGCCAAGACAACCCAATAGCCCGCTAGGGGCACCTTTAGGACTCTAGGAACAACGTTAGTTTTTCTCTCTTCTTCCTCTTTAGCTTGTTGTAGTGCCCCTGCGCGGACGTGTCATAGTTGTCTGTTCCCATGAAGATGGCAATGTGACGTTGCCGAAATATAGGAAATATTTATTAAAGAAAGTTTCTTTTAATTAATATTACAGTATACGTTGTAAATTCCTTAAATAATTTAATACTCCTGTGTTACCAACGTATAAACCTATCTACAAGGACTCCTGATACATAGTAGTGTTAATCTAAAACCTTTTGTTCTGGTGAGAGAGAGAGATCAGCTAGGTTAACTAATAACACATCTATTACTGATTAATTCTATTCCTTCTTTCTCGACGTTTAGTACTCTTATGCTAAACATTGAAAAAAGAATGAGTAGAATTAATCCCCCCCCCTCTCTCTCTCTCTCTCTCTCTCCTGCAGATATTTAAGATAATCAGTACTTGGTGAGTCACTCTAGGTTAATATTTCGTCAAAGACAAGTGAAAAAATTTCTAGGACATTTCAGTCTCAGGTAGGGTGGTTACGGTTTAATTTCACAGAACATGCAAACTGATCCGAGAGCACGAGCGAATGACCGACATTAAAACTGTGACTTTTGAAGATTTGTTCATATGCATTTCTACAATCCTGCTATTATCTAAGACCCAGTGTTGGGGCGGGTAGTAGAATACCCCAACCGCACTCCTGTATCGAAAGAGGCGATAAACGGAGATCCAGTCCCCAGGCGTACAGCCGGATCCCCCATCGGGGGTTGGGCGAAGGGCTGATCACCCCTCCTAGTAAAAAATTATTTGATTACAGAAACTGCAAATCTGGATGAAGAAATGCTCCTGGCGACAGATGTGACCTGCGAGACCCCAGAAGACGGTTATCTAACCTGATCTGATGTGGATCACGTATATATGACACACCAAGGGGAAATCCTTTCGAAACCCTTGGTCTCGAAAGAGTCACTTATGAAGCGACAAAAAATTTTAAAGATTGGATCATGGAATGTCAGAACACTGCACCAGGTAGGAAAAACTAGGCAGGTAATGAATGAAATGGACAATTACAAGTGGGACATTTTAGGTATCAGCGAACTCAGATGGACTGGTTTTGGTAGACTTAGAACTAAAGACAAGACAATATTGTACTCCGGATCAGAGGAGAACCATTAAAAAGGAGTTGCGCTAATATTGAACCTCAAAAGTAACCAAACGCTTGATGGAATCAAGCCTTTGGTTATTTTTGAGAGAATCATAAAAGCCAGGTTTTATTCTAAATTTATCAAACTTTCTGTTGTGCCGATTAACGAACGTACTAATGATGCAGATGAAGAAATAAAAGAATGCTTTCATGAACGACTTCAAAAGGTAATAAATTCTATTCCAGAACACAATATGATAATAAGCACTGGCGATCTTAATGCAAAAGTGGGTAAAAGGTCATGTGTAGAGGAAAACTCCTTAGGTTTTGAGGCTTGTAGAGACCCAAATGAAAATGGTATGATGTTTGTATCCTTTTGCGAAATGAACAAATTTGTCATGGGAGAAAGTAAATTTAAGACAAAAAAAAATACATAAACTGACCTGGACTTCGCCAGGCGGCAGTACAAGAAACCAAATTGATCGTGCTGCTATAAATAGTAAATTTGTATGATCCATGCTTGACGTGAGAGTCAAACGTGATGCAAACGTTGGTTCCGACCACTTCTTGTTAGTGACGAAATTGAAATTAAAATTTCCAAGTGTATTAAGAAAGAAAAGAAGTTCAACAACTGCATTTGTTATAATGAAAAATTAAAAATGAAAGAAAAAAGAGAAAAGTTTGCTTTGGAGATAAAGAACAGATTCAATATATTAGAAATAGAGGAAAATCAAGATGTAACAGCAGAAAACGACAAAGTAGGAAAATAATGGGACTTCAGGATCATTTACGATGAAATTGCAGAAGATGTAATTGGTAAACGAAGAAAAAAGTAAAACGAAGAATAGTTCACTGCAGAAACTTAAGATCATCGAAGAGAGAAAATCAATTAAATTATTAATGAATAATACAAATTCAGAACGTTTATATAAGCATATAGCAATCGTTATAATGAACTAAATAAAAGCGTAAAGCGAGCTGCAGAAGCCGACAAGAGAAAATATATTGATGAATTAGCAAAAGAAGCTAAACATGCTGCAGAAAATGGACAAATTAGACAACTTTATCAGATTATAAAACGAATCAATGCAACAAAAAACCAACTCTTTCCTCCATTAGAGACAAACAAGGAAAGTTATTTACGATTCACTCCAAAATTGAAGCAAGATGGACGGAATATTTTGATGAAACTTTGAATGAAAAGGTAGATACGTGGTCTCAACAGAAGCAAAATATTACAACTACTGTAATACCCACTTTGAACATTTCCGAAGACGAGATTTCGTTGAACGAAGTCAAAGATGCCACGAGGGCACTAAAATCTGACAAAGCATGCGAAAATGATAATATCGATGTCGAAATGGTAAAAGTTAATCTTGATACAACTATTACCAAATTACAAAAGTTATATAACGAAATATGGAAGACAGAAAAAATTCCTCAATAACGGAAAAAAGCAGTAATTATAAATATCCCCCCCCCCCCCAAAAAAAAGAGATCTGACCAAGTGCGAAAATTGGAGAGGAATAAGTCTGCTTTCGATTCCCGCAAAAGTTTTTACTGACATTTTAATTAATAGATTAAAAAAGGAAATCGAAAACTTATTAAGAGAAGAACAGACAGGTTTTTCCGGCCTGGTTGTGGAACCATCCAACAAATAATCACTCTTAGAAATATAATCGAGGAATGTATAGAATTTCAAGCCCCATTTTACCTAAACTTCATCGATTTTCGTAAAGCGTCCGACTCAGTAAATAGGGAGAAACTTGGTAAATATTAGAAGAATACGGGATATCTTATAAATTTCTCAACATCATCAAGAATATGTATAATGGCAGCAAGTCTTGCATGGAAGTAGATAGAAAATTTACAGACTTTATCATAGAAACTGGAGTTAGGCAGGGTTTTGTGCTATCTGGTCTATTTTAATTGATTGGATTATGAAAAACTTAATTAACGTTGGGACTTTACATCCACCATGGAAGACCTTGATTTTGCTGATGACATATAGTGCTCCTGTCTTCCAAGTTCCTGACTTACGGCTAAAAACTGATGACTTTGCTCGTTGTACAACAACTTTGGGCCTTCATATAAACAGGTAGAAAACCAAGGTCATGCAAATAAATGAAAAATCAAATAAAGAAATTAAGTTAAAAAATTAAACAATTGACGATGTTGATACTTTTACATACCAATAAGAAATAAACAAGGAGGCACCAACGAAGACGTTTTACAAAGAATTGCTAAAGCACAAAACTTTTTGAAGTCATTCAATTAATTATGGAAAACATCAAATATTACAGTCAAAGTAAAAATTAATATCTATAAATCTATTGTACGAGCAGTACTGTTGTATGGCTCTGAAACATGGAACTTACCAAGCCACAAAGTAATAAATTGGATATTTTCCCAAACAAATGTTTAAGAAGAATTTTTAAACTTTTCTGTCCAAATACACTCACTAACTTTTAAAGAAAACTTTCTGCAAGTTTTCTTTAATGAAGATATTCGCCTAAGAAGATGGAAATGGACCAGAGACGTGTTCTTTGCATGGGATAAACAGAATTCCCCAAGCAGCATTGAGTTGGGCTCCAGAAGGGAGATCCCATAGAGGTCTCCCAAAATTAACTTGGAGAAGAACGATGCCAGATGAGCGAGCTGGGTAGACGCAAGAGCAGCTGCGAGGGACAGGGGCAGATGGAAAACCAGAGTTGCAGCCTAATGTGCAGTAGGCACGGAAAGCATTGATGATGATGATGATGCTATCATCTAAGAATATCAAATACGATAGAAAGCTAGATCGAATTTATTATCTGTAAAGTAATTCTATAATTGCTTCTAATTCTCGAAATCTGTTGATTTTTTTAATAAAATATATGCCAAAATTTCCTATTCTTCGTTTGGCTACATTCTAACAAGAAGGATACGCGGTTTCAAATCGGAAAGCCCCACGTTTAATCTCTAGGGTGCCAACGATGGCAGTTTTAAATTATAGAAGCAGTTATTCTTCCTTCAAATAACATACGTTGGTATTCGCATAAATGTGAACGATATCTAGAAAACATCTATTTTGTCAGTGTTCATTTTTATTTATTTTATGCATTTAAACTGCATGACGTTTAGACTTAAAATTCAATCATTATAACTGACGTAAAGGATTAATGTAGCCGATCATTTATTGATTTTCTTCTTTTCTAGGCAGTGTGGTTCACCGCTACGATGCCTTACGTGGTGCTTTTCATTCTTCTATGTCGTGGAGTAACCTTAGAGGGTTCTCTTGAAGGCATAAAGTTTTACCTCTCACCTAAATGGGAGAAACTTCTAGAAAGTGGAGTAAGCCGATTTCCTATCACTGTGGTTTTTGTTATTTACTGCAAGAAAGATTATGTTCAAATATTTCTTCATCCATAATCAATTCTGTAATATAAATTCTAATCAAGACTCCTTTTAGAGTAATCTAAACTAGAGAAGCTAAAGTATAATCGATGGTAACACACACACACACACACACACACACACACACACACACACACACACACACACACACACACACACACACACACACACACACACACACACACACACACACACACACACACACACACACACACACACACACACACACACACACACATTCTCTCTCTCTCAATAACAACAAAATGATACTCGAATAACGTAATATAAATAGCGCGAGTTGGAAGAGGTCCAAAGACTAATCGGCTCTTGCTAATGTACTCCAGTTCTGTGATAATTCCCATCGAGAATTGCGTTCGAGACAAAGGTCCATTACATCCAGTTACAGATTTAATTTGAGAGGTGATGAGAAAATGTGAATCACTTTGTGCGTAAACCAGTCATCCAGTTAGATTCATCTCGATTGCATTTTGAAAAGATTTTATTCCAAACAAGGTGTTTCTCCCATTAACACAATTCAAATCAGCACATGCTTTCAGGATAACATAGTTTAAAAATTTAGAATACATTTTAAAGTATTTGAAGTTTTTTTGGTTTATCTTGTGACCCTAATTTTTAGTTATGATGAATTTATTGCCATATCTGCAAGTGACAATAAAATATCCGCTTTTAAAAAAAGAGACATGCAAAGACAGAGATTCGTTATTCGCTCATCTAATTAAAGTATGGTTTTCATTTAGGTGTGGATTGATGCTGCCACACAAATATTTTTTTCTCTCGGACCTGGATTCGGTACGCTGCTGGCCCTTTCTAGTTACAACAAGTTTCATAATAATTGCTACAGGTATTCGTTTTTTTCTTCTTCTTAACTCCTCTCTTTGTTTTGGGAACTATAAATTTACAATAACTTAAATGCACTTAAATGTTTATCTAAGAATGGAATATTCTACGTCATGTGCTCTTGCTCAAATAAAATATACGATAATTCCATTGAAATGTGCCAATGTTTTATTTCCTGCATTTGTATATCGTTGCAGAGATGCCATTTTCACTAGTACGGTGAATTGCCTGACAAGTTTCCTTGCGGGGTTCGTGATCTTTTCAGTTCTTGGTTATATGGCTCATATGCTGAAGAAGGACGTCAGTAAAGTTGCTACGGATGGTAAGCGTACCTTCTACTTTGCTGATAAGGAAGATCTGAAATATAGTGAAAGAATCATAATGAAAATTGCCTGAATAAAAATGCTTTTGTTTTGTTTTTTAAGATAAAGGCGACATTACAGTTACTGAGACAAAAATTTTCCATTTCAATCATTTCATTCGTATCTTTTTTTTTTCCTACGCTGCAAGAGCTGTATCGTTTAACTTACGTTGCCTTATGACTTATGAAGATTAGCTATCCTCTTCGCAAAAGAGGAAATTTAAATTTAAATAAATGAATAAACGAATGCTTTAACGCCCTTTCGTTTCCAAAAGGAAGAATCCAGCACATTTTTATTCTAAATTTTTGAAAGAGACTTCTCGATCTTTGCCTTTTACAAATGCCTCAGTCGAATGCACATATCGTTCTTCTGGCGATCTAGTATTATGAGTTACACGCCGTCCATCCGTGTGTGTGTGTGTGTGTGTGAGAGAGAGAGAGAGAGAGAAACCTTTTGGCTAAAATTTACAGTCCGAAAATTTAAATAACCTTCATGAGTAATTTAGAATCCAAATAAAATGTTTAAAAAAATGTCGTCAAGCTCGAAATCAAGCCATACTGCATTAGCTGCAGACAACTTCTAGCCGTATAGACCCGCGTTTCTCGTGCATGGCATTCGGATATCCATATTTTTAAATTAAAAAAAAAAACAGTTAATTTTTAAAATAAAGTTCGCATTTTATGCATATTTAAATATATTTACATGAAATATAATCAGGACAGCCATTAGCTGCCCTGGTAGTCTAAGTGGATATCGTTTTCGCTCTCATGCTGCGAGTTCGAATAATACACGGCATGGATGTTTCTTGCCTGGAGATGAATTTTCATTGCCGATCATTAGACCCCCACCATGCTTTTAGGAGGCCTGAAGAGCACTAAAAAAAATTAAGAAAAGTTTTATGTGTGGTGTCTCGAGCACAGTGCCAGATTTTGTGATCCTTCTTATGCTAATAACGGGATATGCATCATGGGCGTCCACAGAGGGAGTCAAACGGGACACTTCCCCCCCCCCCGGGATCTACTTGTGAAAAAAAAACAAATCAAAAAATTAAATAATTAAATAAAAAAGTATTGATGTAATTATTTGTCTCCAAGCTTTGCTCCCCCTGGAAAATTTTCTGCGGACGCCAATAATAATAATAATAATTATTATTATTATTATTATTATTATTACGATAAAGAGCCAAGAGGCTATTTTTCCAGCTGTGTAAATTAAGTTAAGGGGATAATAAATCCCTCATTATTTTAAAGCCGGAAGCGAAACTCGGAGATCGAAATCTAAGAGTTTCATGCCGAAGAACTATCGACGATCCGGCTTTAAAATAATGAGGGATTTTTTATCCCCTTAACTTAATAATAATTATTATTATTTTGTTGCTGTCTTTTTTTTTTTATGTTGAGCTCATACACAGGAGGTTGGTTGGTCAACCTATAGTGCATTAGTACCGTGTATGAGTAGTGGGTTGCGAAAGGAGGAATTTGTTACATTTGATTTGAATGACTTTAAATTGTATTCCTTGGGAAATACCTCAGGGGTAAGACTGTTCCACAGTGCAGCAGTTGCAGGGATGAAGGAAGAGGAAAAGAAACTTGTCTTGTTTGTTTCTAGGTGAACTGTGAAGGGATGTTGTGCAGCATCTGTATGTGTTCCAATGAGTTTAGTACTGAGCGGAGGAATTATTGATGATGCTTCCGATGAGCATTTCCCATGGAAATATTTGTAGAATGTACGTACTGCAGAGACCATACGTCTGTGTGAAAGTGGGGGAGAGAGTTGGTAAGGGATGGATCATGGTAAGTCTAATTGCTCTCCTCTGTATCGAGTCGAGCATTTTGAGAGAGCTATTAGGGGCCCCACCCCATATGTGGGAGCAGTATTCAATAGCTGGGCGGATTTGTGATTTGTATAATGTAGTAGCCGTTCAGGGGTGAAGTAACGTCTTGAGCGAAAGAGAAATCCTAGTTTTTTTGAGGCTGAGGATGCAATGGTTGTGATATGTTTATGCCAGGAGAGGTTTGATGTGAGGGTGATTCTAAGAAGCGAGATCTCAAACTGTCTGGAAATGTGGGAATCGTCAAAAAGGATACTGGGCAAAAAATGGTTCTTTTTTATGGGAAATAGTACAGCACTGGGTTTTATTGGCGTTGAAATTGATGAGTTTATCCGAACCCCATTGTAGGATGGCTTGGAGATCGGAGTTGAGGGGGGGGTTAATGTTCTGTAGGTTGAGGTGAGTTGTGAAGGATAAGGCTTATCAAATGCAAGCGAAGAGTGTAGTGTGCTGTCGTCTGCAAAACTGTGTATTGGGTTGGAGGTCAATTGCAGTAGGTCGTTGATATATAGCAGGAAGAGGGTTGGTGAGAGGACAAAACCTTGTGGGGCCCCAGCATTGTTAAGGTCATTTTGTAAAATGCGCGTGTACTTATTTTGTTTGTTTTGTCTACCTCTAAGCTAATTATTCCTTCGCTTTAGCCTGATGGATTTTATTGAAATAATTCGATTCTGTCTAGATGGAATTTAAAATTTACTGAAATATGACTTTTTTTTTTACTTCAATTATGAAGTCATTTCGATGTTGGTTTCAAATGGACCATTTTAGTAGCAAACGTAGGTGAAACAAAATTTATATGTCTAGAGCAGAGATCGGGAACCTTTTTGAACCAAAGAGCCATTCTACCAAAAAAATTAATTAAAACAAAATTTTGGGAGCCGCGACTTCAATTCGATTTTTCCTGGTGACTCCAAGTTGCAGTTAATTCAAACTTAGGTATTGAATTTGTTTGTTTTTAATTCAGTACTTCTAGATATCAAATACCACTTTTATGTTTGCATAGAAATTTTTTATATGTTCAATAAATAAAACAACATTAAGTTTGATTAAGTTTTTAATCACAAAACATGTTTAAGTAAGTATAATATTGCAAAAAAAGTCAGAATTTGTATTGCAAAAAGAATTAGTCCGAACAAAAATACAATATTATGTATTTTAATAGATATTTGATTGTTTTAATTTAAAATTCACTAATGAGACTTTTGATTTCGCATCTTCTCTGCCAATTTACTTAAATCTGGATTGTATGTCGTGCACTTTAATAGTAATTCGGCTTTCAAACTGTCATCAGTAAATTTGTTCCTCTACTTATTTTTAATGTAATTCATTGAGGAGAAAAATTGTACGCAATTGTACGGAAAAGAGTCAAAACCCCAAAAGCAAGTCGCCTGGCATTTGAATAATTAGTTGGGAAAGAATTCCAACATTTAAATATAATTTCTGTGGTGTTTCTTCCATAGTTTCATCATTTTCTTCAATTTGTGCTACCATTTCTGAATTTCCAGAAGCTCCATTTAGTTCTACAATTGATATTCCGGGAAAACCTTCAATATCTATTAATTTTAAATTGCAGTTTAACGGTCGTAATATAAATTTCATCATCTCCTGATGTTTTTTAAAATCCTGAAATTTGCTTGTAAATGAATTTAAAATTACAGTAATCATTTCAGCGAATATTTTGCAATCAGCTTTTTCTTGATTTAAATTCAATCTATAATTTTTTAGATTTTCAAAATACAGTCATACCCCGACTTACGCTACCCCAACTTACGCGAATCCCGAGTTACGCGGTTTCATATATGTACGTATTCCCTTACCGCTTCACGCCTCACCACTAGTCGTATCTTTCAGGTGCCGGCCGCATTCGCCAGTGTCGCACATGCACTGACGTGTTTCGCGCGGTCTCCATTCATACACGATTTTTATAGTCTACAAACCTTGCGATTGTTTAATGTTATGTTCTTGATAAACATTTTATCACATAAAAAATAATAATGTCGTCCAAAAGAAGCAAGTCCGATTCTTCTTCAGCTAGCAAGAAAAGAAAAACATTGACTTTGGAAACAAAACTCAACATTATTAAGGATTTTGAAGGCGGATTGAAAATTTGTGAGCTAGCTTGAAAGGAGTTTGATCTACAGGCATCCACAGTAAGAACAATCATAAAAGAAAGGTTTACAGATTTTGGAGGACACAGATTCTAACGAGGAACGAATTGTAGCCACAAGGCAAGGAATAAAAAAATCATTGGCTTGCTATGAAGAAATTTTGCGTGACAAGAAAAAGACATTATGCCGTCAGACGAACCTATTAGATTTTATGAAACCATCGACATTGAAATAACTTTTTTTATGTACGAAAAACTACAATTATGCTTATATTTCTTAAAAAATATAGGTGTTTTTCTAAACCTTTGGTCCCAATTAACTAATATTTTGTATATTTGTATATATAAATTATACCCGAGTTACGCGAATTCGACTTACGCGCTTTTTGTTGGTCCCACCTACCGCGTAATTTCGGGGTTTTACTGTATATAAATTTTTCTTCAGTAACATCTTCGAAAAACACTCTTAGTTTCTGTCCAAAGGTAAGGACTTCCTCTAGTAATTGTAAGGCTGTGTTTCCCTTCCCTTGCAACTTCAAATTTAGCTTATTAAAATGTTCTGTCATATCAAGCAAAAAACAAACATTTTGAATCCATTCGGGATTACTGAGAAGTTCCACATGATTTACGTTATAATTTTAGTGGTTAAGAAAACTTCTTTTAAGCACTGAAAAAACGTTTTAATGATTTTCCTCTTGATGACATTTACATCTGTACTATCGTACAGATGTAAATGTCACTAAATCTTTATGTGGACTACCTAGTTTCTCTAAAAATGTGTCAAAAAGTCTGCGATTCAACGCCTGAAATCGGATGAAATTGATCACTGGCACAACAACATCCATCGCTGTTTTTGGTTGTGGTAATAATCCCAAAGAATTTGCAGCTAAAGCTTCTTGATGCAAAATGCAATGAAATGAATTAACTCCACGTGGAACATGAGTGGAGAATAATTTAACAAACCCCTTATTTTTCGCACGCATAGAAGGCGCGCCATCGGTGGCAATGCATTTTTATTCTGTAAACTGGTTAGAAGGTTTTCTGAAATATCTTGACCTGCAGTGTGTCTTTTAAGTGTTAGCAGATCAAGAAGTTCTTCTCGAATACCGGAAGATGTGATATATTTAACCCTCGCGCAGCATTGTGCCATATCGGAAATATCATTTGATTCATCAACCGCAATAGAAATAAAATCGGCAGAATTAATATTCATAATTTGCATATTTCAAACTTCTGCAGAAGTTGTTACAAATCGTTCCTTGACAGTTCTAGCCGAAAGAGGTCAATCTTTAATTTTTTTACGTATCTCGTCCTTATCTTTCGTATCCTTAAATAGAATTTCAGAGACATTATACAATTCATTTTTTAGAAATTCACCATCGGTAAAATGTTTTCCCGCTTTTGCTATTTCAAGAGATAACAAAAAAACTTGCTTCAGTAGTATTCGACGAAGATTTCGTCCAAGTTGACAAATTTCTTTCCTGAAGAAATTTGTAATTCTTCAATATATTTTTTTTCTATTATCACCCTCAGGATATTTTTACTGAAGTCTAAATGTTTTCCTTGATTTGTTAATTTTGAAGTGGCAAATTAAACATTGCGGATTTCCATTTATTTACTTCTTTTACGCGTTATTCCCGCCTCCCATGCAGGGTCCGCGTGTTACTTTAGATGCGACTTCTTTGTTAGTACTACTCCCAACCGACCCGTCACCTGGTCTGCCGGTGGGGGGATATGTTTTTGACTGTAGAGGCGGGCTGGTTTGCCTGTTTGCGGGATGAAAAACGCCAGATAAACTGGCGGAAAAAACCCTACTGACCGCGCCCAAGACCGGCTAACTTGGCTCTGCCTGAGGAAGATCCTCAAATTCCTAACGTCTACAACGGGAATCGAACCTGGAACACTCCTTCCCCAGGCATATGGTTGCGAAGCGCAAAGCCACTAGGCTAACCGCGCGGTTATTTATTTACTTCTATAAATGCAAATTTTTCTCTCCACATTTTAGAATCCTCTGTTTTCTTCGATTATTTTTCTTTTTCTTGACCTCATATTAGGAGGTTATTATCACAAATTTACTTGCAAGTAAAAACACAAATTCGACATAATAACATAATAAAAATTAATTTGTGCATAACATTAACTGACACTAAATTAAACACCAGTTTAGTACCACAGTAAATAAGTTAACTAACAGAATATCTTAAAACCGTGGTGTTTGGCAGGACAGCTGATCAATTAATTCAAATTTTCGTCGTGGCGTTAGTTACCTTAGGCAGGGTTAGCATTTAGCAGTATTTCAAATGTAACTTAGTTGTCAGTTGTTCATGTCATAAAATTTCATGCGTAACACACGTCACATGCAGAGTATCTAGCGCCACAAACAGGCCGTATCAAAAAACAATATTTAGTTGTTTGTATTAATTATGCATCTTTTAATTCAATATAAAAGAGCTACACTTTGTTCAGCCAAGAGCCGCATGCGGCTCCGGAGCCTCCGGTTCCCGATCCCTGGTCTAGAGTATATATCGTGCCGAAAAGCGCTCCAGGTTTAACTACTGTAATACAGAATGGCATTTATCACTTCATACAAAAATGCGATTACGAAACACGTCATTTTTCGGGATGATCATTTCATTACATGTTATATCCAACTGTTATCTAAAAAAGTTGTCTACAAGTCAGCGTGCTTGAAACAAGTTTATTAGCAATTGCAGAATAATATTTACATCCAAGAACGTTGTATATTCGAACCCGGACTATAACAATCACTGTTATTTTTGAGTTTTCTCGAGATAAATAAAAGTCAAAAGTATTAAGTAAAAATATTCTTTTGCTGTATACTACCAGGTAACTGCGATCTTTTTTTTTTGTTTAATAATGATTATAATAATAATAATAATAATCTTACAACGATCATTTGGTAGCTGCACAGAGGAAGTATCATTTGCTCGAACATTCCATCTTGCCAATTAACCGAATTCATTAGAGAATAAGTTAAAAATTAGGTTAAGTATTTGTGTGTGTTTTTTTTTTTTTAGCATTGGGTGATAAACTCTTATGCACACGACACGCTTGTCAATGTCATTGTAACATGTTTGACAACTTTTCCCAATGGACCAAAAAAAAAAATTTTTTTTTTCTTTCCTTTACAAAGCATTCTGTAATTCCGAGGTCAGCTGTTCGTTAAAGCGATCAAATACCGTTTTGACACGGTTGACACCCTGTCTTAATAGATAATAACAAAAATAAAATAATCTGTTATTATAAGAGACGTTAAATCTATTGGCAAGGTTAGTTGGTTGCTGGAACAGATTATGTTCAGTCCGTCTTAAGATTCTGCTATATTTTTCTTATTTCAGTATTTTAAATGTTTCTTGTAGATGTACAAATAGCTTCTTCAAACAAATAACTTATTGCAAAGATGATTTTCTATTTCAAAGATAAACAACTGAAAAGTAAATTTCTCCTTCATTCAGTCCCTCCCCATTTTCTGAAGAACTCACTCTTATCACTGATATAACAGAAAGAATAAAATAATTTTTCATATTTCTGCATAGATGTACTACAAGTAACCTTTTCTTCCTATTTTTTTTCTTCTTTCAGGTCCTGGTTTGGTGTTTACTGTCTATCCAGAAGCGATTGCAACGATGAGAGGATCGGTGTTTTGGTCCATTTTGTTTTTCCTCATGCTCATCACCCTCGGGCTGGACAGTACGGTAACTAATAAAATCTACACACGAGAAAAAAATGTTTGTGTCAGTTAAAAATAGTCCCGATTGATCTCATTGAGTATGTGCATATGTAAAATGAAGATTACACTTGTATTATATTTAGTATTTTTTAACAAATTCAGAACTCCATACTTTCTACATATTTCATTTCAAAGAACAAGCTTTTTTAATTCTGCAATAACAGAGAAACTCTAAAATGGTTAGTACAGTCTCCAAGAATCAAATTGTGACATCTGCATATAAGATTCAGTTTTCATAATATTAGCCCACGAGTATTGATAAGATATTTTCCATTTCTTTATGTTACACATAACTCGTCTATTAGTATTAGCGTGAATTTTACAAGATGATTTTTCTGACTTCAAAAAAAGGATCCAAAATATGTTTAATGTAGTGTTAAAAGGAAACACAATGGGTAAGCAAGAAAGTAGAAACCTTTTAAGAATTATCGTTTCATATTCTTAAACCGATGGTATTTACGACTTGCAGTAGGAATATGAAAGGCCTTTGAGTGGTACGTTTGTTGCGGTCAAACAGGAAATGGTCCATTTAAATATAATTCTTTTTTTTTATTCACTTTATCCTTCTTGTTTATTGGAGAACGAAAAAGAAAAAGAAATCCTTGAAGCTTTCTAAGTGAAGTATTTGATTAAGTACTCGAAGCATAATTGTTTTAATTATGCTTCGAGTACTTACTTTATTTCTGATTGTTTTAATCAGAAATAAATTTTATCGATGTCTGTCAGAAATACCAGTGTCAGGTCAGCCTTTAAAACCAGAAATCCCATCATTCCAATGATGACATTCTTCCCTTAAGCGGAAAAAAGAACTGATATTAAAAATAGAAAAGAGTATTTTTTTTAAAAAAATTATATTTGTAAATATTCGCCTGCTCGGACATGGATGTCTGTGAATATCTTTAGGTGAGTTAAATTTCATCACCCGATGTGAAGCCATCGTACAGCTAATTAGAGACCAGAAGTGGAAGTTACATAATAAAAAAAAAAAAATGAAATCTTCATTCACTCTAAATTACAAAACGAAGAAAATTGTTGTTATGTTTCTGCATCGTCACATGATGAAATAAGTGAGATATTAGAAAAACGCATGCCGGCTTTCCCCGGCGAAAGCACCAACCTTCATTTATTTATTTATTTAAATTCTTCTTCCTGTATGTCACTACATACAGTTCATACAACCAAGAACTTTTCCCCATACAGAATGAATTCAAGTTTAAGCTG
Organism: Typopeltis vanoorti; assembly: GCF_054136105.1. NCBI lineage: Eukaryota > Metazoa > Arthropoda > Arachnida > Uropygi > Thelyphonidae > Typopeltis > Typopeltis vanoorti. The sequence continues at coordinate 5,572,392 of NC_143571.1, forward strand.
TACTGGAATGGAAAAAAAAAAAAAACTCAAGAATTTTTCCATTTCTCTTTACGATGTCTAAAATCGTTCTCATCATACTAGTCTGGTCAGTCGATTGGAACAGCGTAACTATCTAACCAATAGAGTTTAACTTTGTACAACTCGTGCGATGGGATGCGAATTCAAGAGCATCATCACCTTTCTTATTGAAGGTCTAAACGGTCTTGATGAAAGTTCCATGTTTGGTATCTAGAGCGTGGTTTTTGGATCTTTGCCCAGTGTGAGACTACTCACCTGCTTGTTACTGGCTTGAAGTGGCTTAAAGAAGTTTCTATATTTGATGTCTAGTGAAGGATTTCCGAATTATCTGCCACCGCTCATTCACGATATTAACGTGCTACAACTTTTTATTGGTAGGATTGTCGTGAAACATAATCCGAAATTCACCAAAATAAAAACATATCCGTTGCTATGTCGCAAGGATTGCTACAGAAGAACAAGATCACGTGCTACAATTGACGCTACAAGAGAAAATGTACGAATGAAAAAGAATGAACAGATTGAAACAGAGCTTTCATAGCTCGGTGTCGCTAATGGCGATGCCCTTTGGTCAGAGAGAGTTCGGTTCGAATCCCATCTGGGAATTCGAATATCTAAACAGAAATAAGTTGGAAAATAGTGACAGAGAATAAACACAAATAAACTGCGATTTTTTTCTGTAAACTTCCTCCAAGAAAGTGAAAATTATAACATAAGTTCTGAGAAAGCATCAAAAGAGAAACTGGAGCTCTTCTTTAGTTTCTCTTTTTTTTTTTTTGTCATTTCGGATTAATCAATGTCATTTATCCTTTCATTTTTTTTCTCCTTTTTTTGTGAACAACTTGAGCAATTTCTAAAGTTAGAAAGAGTCTGTAAGCATCCACGTCACAACGAAATTCGAAATTATATCCTATCAATAAAAATGAAAAAGTTACACTTACTTGCAAAAATTGCCTGTGCCTAAAATAATTCAAATGGCTTCTAACATTTACACTTTAGAATGTTTAGTCAATTAAAAATTGTGTAATATCAAGGAAATATTCCTTTCGATAGGCGACTATAACACTTAGGTTTGTTAATGGCTTACTATAAAGAAAAATTAAAACAGTCACGTGCTGCTAACTTATCACAAGCGAACCAAAGGTGACGTCTGAGTGTGCATGACAATTTAGGAGTGAGTTTTCTAAAAGCCCAAGTTTTTAGATTTTTATTTGATTTAAATCGATAACCATTAATGAATTAGTAAAACATTTTTGTGGTCCATCTCATCGTAAGCGAAACTTGGTTTAAATGTGTGTTGAATTCACTGTTTCTCTCCATAGATATCATCGTGTTGCCATAATTCATAAATGAAGTCACGAATTATGGCAAGATCCATATTGATCCATTCATTTCCTATTGACGAATCAGTATATAACAGAGTCCAGATCAAATATGGACTCTCACTTGTGGTTTACTTTGAGAGGTCATATTTGATATGGATTTTCAAATTAAACTATACAAATAAGATACAGTTAACATTTCCTCTAACGTTTTCAAATATTCTAATCACGAATTTATCTTCCGAAAGGCATTCATAGCCAAGATACTTAAAACACCAACCGCAGTCCATTACTGAACTCAATTTGTTTATTAGCAACAAATACACATGAAAATGGACCAACTGGTTTCTAACTAAACTTGTTCTTTGCTCATAGGGCTTAGATTATGGTGCGGTATATTTATATCTGCAGTATAATTTCCGTATGAGTTAGTGACGTTGCATACTAATGCTAAATTAAACACGACGAATGGGGCTTCATTAAGATGCGCCAAATCATCGTACAAATGCAGTAAAACAGGTCGTACGAAGGAAAGACGGTTTTTTGTAAAGCGAATGTTACGTTTTAATGAAGATTAAATTCTGGACTGCCGAAAAATTCTCGTCCTTTTAAATTGGAAATTACATTCCGCGTAGAAACACTTGATGATATATAAATATTTCGTTGCAAAAATGGCTGCTTAACAAGCGTTGATCCATTATTGCCAGAGAAAAATGGAGTTCATTTCAGAAATGTTAAAATCCACCACTTACCAGAAGTTTTATAGGTTTGAGCTGTTATAATTCTACCACACTTTTAAGTAGATACTTCGAGTGACGGTCATTTCTTTTTATCCAAGGATGAACCGCGCAACTCATAAACTCCTCTCTTCACATTCATCCTACACGTTAATTATTATTTCGAAATACGTGAAATTTATGACTCAGTGAAGTAAATCTTTTTGAATATCATTCTTTCATAATATGTAGTTGTAGTAGCTAATTATTCATTGTATTTCTTATAGAAAAAGGTTATTTAAGGCATACTAAAACATAGCGCGGTTTAAATTACGACATACTGGTGATTTAAAACATGGGAAATGCTCTCGTGAACATCCAAGAAATATCAAAGAATAACATTAATTTTAGATCTCCGCCTTTGAAAAGGAACTAACGATATCCTTGTCTGTATTTCTGCACTTCCTTTTCCGGAGTTGATGTATGGTTTATTTATATAATTATCTATAGATAATATGCGTAGAAAGTATAAGAAAAAGGCTGAAAATAATTTTTTAAAAACTTACTGAGAGAGAGAGACTTAGCGAAACAATAAAAATAAAGAAAACAAAAATGATTGGCATAAAGAGCTAAAAAGAGAGACTTAATAAAGCAAATAAACTTACTGTCCAACCATAGATGCAAGAACTTTGGCTGGCACAGTGCCAAGAAGAGTCAATTCATGTTGAAGGGTAGAAAGGAATAACGCGATGCATGAATTCTTCAACAACACGCGAAATCACATGCTTTATGCGTAAAATTTTCGACTGTTGTACAAGCAAATTGTTACCACCTTAAAAACTAGAATTTTCCAAATAGAAAAGCTAATTTTCCGACGTATAATAATAAACACTCATCATTGATTGCCCTATTATCGGAATGAATTCGCCTTCTTCTGTCATGCGCAGAAGTGTCGAGGGATCTCGCAACTGTGGTCGGACAGTAATTGACGTAATATTGCAAACAAATATTAATGACGTAAGAAGCATTACAATATGTAGACCAACGGTTTTCAATTACGGCACACCATTCCAATATTAAGAATCGATTGTTTCAAATAAAACCCGTCGCAACTCTCTTTATGAACCAACCCTCTTTTCGAAACATCTCTTTGAAACTGTGTGTGTGTGTGTGTGTGTGTGTGTGTGTGTGTGTGTGTGTGTGTGTGTGTGTGTGTGTGTGTGTGTGTGTGTGTGTGTGTGTGATAATGGGACACTTCGAGCACATACAGCCACATACAACACACGTGGGGACTGGTGGATTATCTTTATCTTCTCTTGAAATAACCGAACGACAAATAATCTCCACTGTACGCGGACAATGGTTTTAGGTGTACTAACATCACTTACTACCTCACTGCCATCTAAGTTTCGTTTTTTTAATTAGAAACTTGTCCATGTTGAATGGATCCTGCGTCCAGATCGGTTTGAAAGCACCAGTTCTCGTATAATTCCTGAAGTTAAGCAAATCCGAGACCAGTTAGTATTTGGGAGGGTGCACCTGGGAACCCTGAGTGCTGTTGGCATTAATTATTTTCACTGGCTCGTTGGTTTAGGGTTTAGGGATATGATTCTCACTTTGGGTGCGAGAGGTCACGGGTTCAAATCTCGGACGAGCCCATAGCTAAAGTTTTTGCCGGCCTGGTTGGCCGAGTGGTTAGCGTATCCGCTCTCCAGCCAAAAGCTGCGGGTTCGAATCCTGCCGTGGGCATGGATGTTTGTAATTGTCTGTGAAAGCGGTGGTTGTGAACAGTAGATGGCGTTGGTGTAGATGAGGTTGACTGGTGGAGACGGAGAGTTGTAGAGTAGGTTCCCTCCCTCAGTGAGTCTTTGGACTCCCTGGAGGTGTCAAATAATAAATTTAAAAAAATCCTTATAATTTTTTTTTTTAAAAATCAACTAAAGTCGAAAAAAAATTAATGAATTAACTTTTACCAGTTAAAAGAAAATATCACTTGAAATGAGTGGTTTCGAAGCGTTTTAAAAGTGCAGCACTTTTCACTAAAATTCTTACAGAATTGAAACAGATCTTACAGAATTGAAACCGAATCAGCTGTGTCGGCCAGATAAATGCTCAAATGATTATACCTGCATCGTCTTTATACGGCGCCGACGCTACAGTGTAAACGCATCGTATGCTATAATTGTCGCACAATTGTAGGAACCCGTAAACACACACACACACACACACACACACACACACACACACACACACACACACACACACACACACACACACACACACACAGCGATGCATATCTGTAATAACAGGTACAATAAATCTATATTGTATCCATATAATCATAAATTTTATTCACTCTTAACAATTCCGTTCGATGCAATATAAACATTATGACTCCACACGTACTTCGTAGATAAAATGGGTAAAAACTTCTTTTGCATCTGTTTTTATTCCTTCACATCAAAATCTTGCTGCACTTCTATGAACCTTTCGCGGCATACCAGTTGAAAATCGCTGCAATAGACATCTCGGTTTGGAAATAATTTCAGTTCAGAGATAGCTTGAATTTTTAATTTAATTTCATTTCTTTTGAAAGGATTAGTAATTAATTTTGTGTGATGGTGATGCACAGAAAAATTTCACATGCATTACTTCATATTGTTAATTGAGACTTCATATGTATTTCGTCTGGAAATTGAAATTAGAATAGCAAAATTAAAGGCAACGAAGCACGTGCACGCAGCTCATAAATTCGAAGTGCAGTCAACTGATGAAATGTCTGATAGAAACAGATGCAGACCCAAGTCATGTTTGCAAATCACACTCAATATGGGACGAGAGCAGGAGCTTGATCAGTGCGGCCATTTCCCGTGGTCTGTGATCAGCCTGCGTGATGATAGTTCCTCTCATTAGACCGAATGCACTCTGCATGCTCCTTACCAAGATTTTTAAGGGAGAGAGAAAGAGAAGATCTATTGGTGTGTAATTTCAAAGTGCTAGGGAAAGTCTAATCCTGGCTTATTCATTTTAAATTTCTTGCCGATCTTTGAAACTTTTCCAGCGGACAGAACATCGTTATCTAATATTTCTGAAGGCCTTTTCAAAACGCCTTTGGAAACAAAATGAGAATACGCTTCAAACACAGTTATTTGGACAAGCTCTCAGTTAGACTCAAACTCTCCAAGTCTTCAAAAGTTCCATTTCTTTCTCTGGCGTGTTTTAAATTTTTAGTTCTTGTAAATTTTTGCGTGGAATCTGTCTATTCTTATCTTACGTTCTGTAATTGCCGTGGTGATCTTCCGATTGATCTAAATCTGTGCAAGTGGTTCTATGAACTCTTGTTAAACCTGCTAAAATTCAGATGGTTCATTCGCTATTTTCACTCTCTGCTTTCACCTAAAATGCCAATAAGCTTTTAGCTACAACAGTTTTTTTTATTATTTTAAACAGTTTGAACTCTTATCAGTTTAAGCAGAAAATAGTCATTTTTTATCCATATGATGATTTAATTCACTAGCCTTCTGTAACATTCAGATTTGAGGGAAACACGAACTATTCAGGAATTCCATCTGTGCGAATACCACTTCAAAGATGTTTGGAATGGGTGGGGGAAAGACCTTCCCCTGCATCCTATATTGCAGGAGTTCCGAAACCAGTCCACTAAACCGACAGGTCAATCGTGATAACAGTCAGCCAATCACATAAAATTATGATGACAAAGCAACAAAAATAAATTTATTGCTCATTTTTAGGGGGGGGGGGGGGTGGAATGCATCAACTGGTTTCCTATTCAAATTCGCTTCTGATTTATCTCTGATAGTTTGACTTCTGCCATCGCACCACGATGAATCATGCCATTCCTTTCACTTCTGTAATCGCAACCCTCTCGTACTTGTGGCACCCTTGTTACCGTACTATTAGACTGAAAAATTCTGATAGCTGCAGTACAAAAACTTCAGCTATCAGAATTTTTCAGTACTGTTATTATTATTATTATTAGTAGTAGTAGTAGTAGTACTTTGCTTAAACTAATATGACCAGTTTTTGTTTGATGTCCAGAAGCACATTTAAGACTTATTACGTCCCTCTTCCTTAGTCTTAACGACTGATGGAACTTTTGAATGGTGTAGAATGCACCGTCTGGTCTCTCTGAAGATTCAATGCCAGGACTGAACTTCAGGCTTTATAAATACTAAATCTGTTACACGAAGTATTTTTCAGTCTAATAGTACGGTAACAACGGGTGTCACAAGTACGAGAGTGTTGCGATTATAGCGGTGAAAGGAATGACACGATTCATCTTGGGAATTCGTTTCAGTCATTCAGGCAAGCATCATTTGATGTTAGACGTCAAACTCTCAGAGATAAAACAGAAGAGAATTTGAATAGAATTTTGTCACTGATAATGAAACGTAGTTTGCTTGCCAGGATTCTTCGAGAACCAAGCTGTCATACATAGCTACTGATATTCATTAAAAAGTAGAGCGAAACGAAGAACGCATCTTAATGAATTAAATTAAATGAAAGAATATTTTATCCTTGCTTCTGCATAAAGTAATTTATCGTAAAGTAAAACATGAAAAGGTGTTTTTTTACGCGATGTTTAGTTAAATTTCTACTATATAAAATGTACACTGGGCGGCCAATTTATTAGAGATTCTCGCATAAAAACATGTTGGATCCGTTAATTTTCAACCTCGTTCCTTGGTGAACCGAGTCCTAGTGGTTTCCAAAATATTCAAGCGGATTTTTTTATTTATTTATTTTATCAATCCCACACAGGAGAGGCTGTGGAACATATAGGACACTGGTAGTGTGCAAGGGTTAAGGAAAACAGAACCTTCATAGGTTTCTTTAAAAGAAAAATCAAATTTACTGGAAGCGGACCCTTATCGGCCATCTTTGGAATATGGTGAAATCCAGCGATTGAGGTGGGATGGGGGGGGGGGGACATCTATTAGCATAAAATCACTATGGTGTTGTCTTATCCATTCCTTCATAAAAAGGGGTTTGTGACATATCAGTTTATCATGCCACAGAACATGCCTAATTTTCACCAGCTTTCTTGTTAATCATATATGGCAGATCGACGACTTCCTCTTGTTGTCGATATCTAAGTCCATCCGTATAGATAAAATAACAAGACAAGGGATTCATCAGTCCTTTGACCATTCTCAAGTTCTTTCCAGTTTTGCAAATTCTGATATTCTTTGCCGATCTTAGCTATTGCTGCTTTCCTTTTTTTTTTTTTTTTTTTTTTTTCTGTTAGACAGATTTAGCACCTTCATCTACTATACATCTCCCCCCTCCGAACATTAATGCTTCCAGATAAAGTTCGCGGCAGCCTTATATCATACTGAACAATCATTTTGCAAATTGTAACACCTTCAACCATCTCATTATGACGGTTATCATGTAATTGCGACCATATTTCGTATCGATCAGCTGATTCTGATCAAATGCACGACAATGACTTGATGTTTCATCATGCACTATCTACCAATAATTGTCCGGACACCTTAGCAATTAATAATTGATATCAGCAGACCTAATATCGGGTATGTCCACCTTTGGGTTTGATCACCTCCTGCACTTTTTGAGGGAGGCTTTCGACTAATTTGCGGCAGACATCAGGTAGAATTTGTCTCCATTCCTCCATGAAAGCAGCACTGAGTTTAGCTACAGATCGAGGACGTGCTGTTCTGGACTTCAATCAATTCGTTTCGCAGGTATTCAATGGGGGTTGAGATCGGGACCTGCGCAATCCAGTCGTTTAACACCCATTTCTTCATACTGTTCCATAACAGCTGCATCTTTGTGGCATTGAAGTCTTGATAGTAACACGGGTCCATTTCATAAAAACTCTACAGTGTAGGCAACACCTGATTATTCAGAATATCAAGGTACTGAGGTGCTCTCATGGAACCAAGGACAACGACCAGTGGTCCCACTCCAAATCAGCTGAATGCACCCCTACACCATTACTCTTCCTGTGGGTACAACACACTGTGGTTACAAGCGTTTACCTCCACACCCACACCCTGGCATTAGACTGGAAACAGGTGAACCTTGATTCATCGCTTCAGAGTACCGTTTTCCGCTGGTCAATTGACAAGTTCACACTCTCTTTGCACCATGCCAGACAAGCTGCCTTGTTCGTTGTTGTGATGTTCTGCTTGTGTGCCGCTGCTCTTCGATGGAAACCCAGTAAATGGAGTTCTTGTCGTACAGTATTAGTGCTCACCATGGTGTTACTGGAGCTCTGAAACTCATCACGGATGCAGATTGTAGCCGGTTTTGGCGTGCACCAAAATTTAACATCCTCCTGTCCCTGTCCATCATTTTCGGCGACTGCCTTCTGTGTTTTCCTGCACTAGTGACGCCAGAACGTCTCCACTTGTTGATTACATCGCTAGCCGTTGATTTTGGATGCTCCAGTTGGGCGGCAATGGCACGTATGGACATGCCACTAATGTGACAGCGCAAGACGACACCTCTCTCGAAGTCACTGTGTTGACGTCGTGTTGCCATACCACCTGTGTTCTACGATGAAATACTGCTTCCTACTATTTGTACAGCAGCTTTTATGTTATTAACAAACCTGGAATGTTCCATAGCTTCAAATAACAGGGGTGTCCGGACAATTATTGGTAGACAGTGTATGTCACCATTCTCGACATCCCGAGAACACCGTTGCACGTGGCTATCCGAAGGCAACGATTTTCATGATAGCCTTACAAACTGGGGGCATCATATTTGCCTGCTATCACTCACTTATATATATTGCTACAGCATAATCATGACCAACACCTGCTAAGGTGGCTTCCATTTAGCATGAGGAGGTTTCTAATATTTCGGCTCCTGTGTATGCGTGTGTGTATAATATATATATGGACTGAACTTTAATAATTTAATAAACTAATATATATTAATATGTATACATTTTATTCTAGTTCGGAGGGCTAGAAGCAATGATTACAGGACTTTGCGACCAGTTCCCCTCGTTATTACGACGGCACAGAGAAATCTTTGTTGGTTGCCTCATCATCTTCATATATCTCTGTTCTCTGCCCACTACTACCTACGTAAGAATGGTGTTTAATGTACTCTTAGAAATGTATATTTATGTACCACTGAACAGTATTTGTGCTGCATATTCCGCATTTCATCTCCCTCCTCTCTCTCTCTCTCTCTCTCTCTCTCTCTCTCTCTCTCTCTCTCTCTCTCTCTCCCCTCCTTCCTATATTCTGCTTATATTCTTGATGGCATGGTTGTTTCTGCAAGGTTATGTTTGAACATAAACGTGCAGAATAATTATCCACAATGATGATTTGAGAAACAGTGTTACATATTGCATCATCAAGTGCATTCAATTACCTCAGAAAAATTCTTCATCATTAGTGGAATCCATATGCTGGTGACTGGAATGAAGGGAATTATATTCCTCGAACTACGCTTGTCCATCTTGTAAAAAAGAGTGCCGCATAAACATGGACCACGTAGTAATCTGCTGTACAGTTCTCCGAGAACGATTTCATAAAAATGAACTATTCACATCGAATTCATTTGTGATCATATGTGTGATTGATATTATAGATAGAAAAACTTGCTTGTTCAGTTTGAGAGTAATTAAAAAAAAAAGTGGTACTTCCTTTCAGCATCTAAATTTAATTGATGTTGAAAGATTTTCCTTATTTATTTCCTGAGATGTGTGGGTGTACCAGGTCGAAATTAAACCTTCCACTAACTTTAGGAACTCAGTCGAAGAGACGAAAAAATCTCTACTGGACTAGAAAGCATACAAACAAAGATTCAATAGCTTGGTTGGATTAGACTATATTCTTCTGACCAATTTGCCTATTTCTGCAGGATAAAAAACTCGAGTTTTCGAGAAGAGGAAAAGAAAAATCCCAGCACTCTGTGAAATTATCTGCAATTAAAAAGCTGTTACACCCTGATAACTTAAGAATGTGAAAATTTCAGTTATCACGATGTAACAAGAGAAGAAATAAAAACCCTGTATAGATAACTAAGTAAGCAAGCTTGTTCCTAAGCAGATATCGTTAAGAGCCTTTGAAAGTAACGAATACAAAGAAAAAATAAAGAAAGAAAAAAATAGCTGAAATTGTTTATTGAACTAAATAAAAAAAGAAGGGAATTTTATTAGAGTTGTGATATGATAAAATAAGGTTAAGTAAAGCAAAGAAGATTAGTCATAGCATTTTGTATGTGAGAGGCTATTTTTACGCTTGAAATAAGAGATTAAAGATTCGAGTTAATTCTTAGAAAATTCTGGAAAGGGGATTAATTTAGTATAGATGACATCGAGGTTAGCTTAAACAAAAACTAAAGCTCATAATTCCCGAATTGAGACTTCGTCACGTGTCAGTCGCGTGCACACGGACCGCATGATGTTTTGGCAGAAAACCCCCACTCTAATTGTTCAGTGAAATCGACTCCAGTAAGGGGGAGAAGAAAGGAAATTGAAGAAGGTGCCGGTAGGGGTCATCATATAAAAGGGTTAGGAACCCCCTTCCCTTCACGAGGCTTTTTTTTCCCCTCAGAGTTTTCTTCATGAGTCTTCGTATAGGTCTCACGCGGTTTTCCTGAGCGACGGGTTAGGAGTTTTCTCCGTCCGACACAATAAGGAAACAAAGTGTACGGGATCTCGAGTGTTCCTATTGTAAGAAATGAGGGATGCCGTTTAGTTAAAAAGAAAGAAGATAATGTCAGTGTGTTTCATCATCCAGTGATTGTAACGAGAGAAAGAAAATTCTATAAAGAAGTCAGTGCCCACGTGGTGAATTTCACAGCCATAGAATAGATGATCCTATGTATGTACTTGATTGAAGAATGTAAGGTAAAGATTGTGAAAGCCCATCTTAGTGCCAAAAGAACTTAGGAGTGATAAGTTATAGAAGAGTTCGTCCTAGGAAGGTAAAAATCGGAAAAAGGTAGAGACCAGTGTAGAAGACCCTAGTCAAAAGGTAAAATCTGGTGTCAATTCAAATTATGTAACTGTAATCATTGCTCAATTACTGAACAGTTGAAGGGATTAATGAGGATTATACTAGGACTTTAGTACATGTCAGACTAGAATGAAAATCAGCTTGTTACTATACACTAATAAGTATTCATGTGTCTAGAGATTTATGCATGTATATTTTGTTTTATTTAAGAGAGTTTTAAGGGTCAAAAGTGTGTATTAGCTCAGCGAAAGATTAAATGTAATCCATATTGTCTTAGTAAGAAAAATAGAGTAACTGATTATATATGTCTTAGAAAATACAGAATTATAGCATGATCAGATCAGTAAGGGTTAGACATATGTATAGAATCTGTTATGGCGATATGGTCACAATTCTCATGTAGGATCTTAACCCTAATACCTGTGTTTAGATAGTGTTAATTTGTATTATATATATTCTTAGAATTGAATTGAGTTTTATTTGATGAATGAAGGATGAATTGTATCATGTTTAAGAGTTCAATAAACTTTTGTTCCTTGAAAATACAGTTGTCTGAGATTGCCGCTCAATGCACCACTTATAACAATGTACGAACCTAATCATGCGGGGGGGGGGGATTTTGTTAAGTTACGAGATAAAGGTCATGACTGCATATTAGTTTCACACTCAGACATATTTTGGTAATTTCATATCTTAAACTAAATGTCCTGAAAGGAGCGGTATAATAAAAATATTTAGGGACACTAAGGGGAGAAGAAGCTTGAATATTTGTATTTGGGTGATATCTCGTATATAGATAAGATTTGGATAAGGCCAAGTAGAGTTTCACATATAAGGATAGTTGAAAGCATAATAATCGTAAATTGGGACACAACAAAGCCGTTAAAAGGATTCTTTTGCCTCCTAGATGGAATTTGAATCCAGGTTTCTAACCAGAGAGAGTCGTCATTATCGAATGAGAACAAAAAGTCAAGAGCCAAAATGCAAAACTTCCTTTTGTTTTTAATGAGGTTCTTTTACACACATACCGGCCCTTGAATTAGAAAACCTTTATGAAGATGAACGTAAGCGTATATGCAAAATACTTGATCAGGTGCGTCTTCTCCTTGGCTGGAGTCACGATTTTGAAAGCAGTAGAGTTAAACGGTTTCTCAAAAGGTGAGATATCGAGGTATAATCAGCGGGAAAATACCCCACTTTGCTTCTGTAAGTAAGGCGTAACTGTGATCCTAAGACAGGCTCTCAAGAAAGAGATTGCCCGTCGTTGAGAAGGCTCCTAGGACAAAGAACTTCCTATTTGCAGCAACTGACCGAAGCATTTAATGGCGGCTGTTCCCGACCCATATCTCACAGAACTATGCACAAGGAATTGGAGATGATCGGTATTGGCAGTCGCATGCATATACAAAAATCCGTGATTTTTGCGAAGAACCGGAAAGTTCGTCTATCGTAGTGTCAAGGAAAGACAATGTTACTGTCCTTCGCGCAAGAATTGTTCAGCAGTGGTTCAGCGACATCCACCGTTTTCCCTGGCCACCACATCTCCCGGATCTGAACCCTATTGAGAATGTATGGGACATGTTAGAAAAACAGATCCGGGAGAAAGTCCTCTTCCATGAAATCTGAGCCAGTTAAAGGACTGGCGAACTCCTGATATGTTGTAGATGCAATCCAACACCTTGTGGAATCTATGCCAAACCGCACATGTGTTGTAATTCGGGATAAAGGAGGTCCAACACGGTTTAAATAAAAGTTTCAATTTCCGTGTCTGGTATGTGTGCCTTCCACCTGTGTTTACCGAGATAATTGTGATATAAGATAACAGTTGCAAAGATCTTACACGGTTATTCTGCCTCATACCTGAAGTCCTGCGTGAATAAGACAGTCAGCAAAGTGAGAATTTTACCAGCTTTAATAGGCTTAAATTTTAGTCAGACTGCCGGGTGAAAATTTAGATAATTCTGAGATACATTTTAACCTTCCATTGCACTTATGTTAATCGCACTTTTCGTTTTTTTGAATTATCTTCTCCCGTTCTCCTAGACCCTTATTTTGATATTAGTTAAATATTAGCAGACAGTTTATTTAAGAATGAATCATTTCCTAAAACAAAAGTTAACTTATTATAACAGGAAATAATCAACAATAGTGCATAATTCATGAAAGCGAATGATAATTGTATTGCAGCATATGACTGAGTGGAATCTTTCGCAGGGGGGGGATGTGTTTCTTTTTTGCCCTCTTATAACAGACAGACTGGCAGATAAAAAACTGGCCGATCCATGGTTATGAAGGCGATGGTATCAATCTCTTTGTGTTACCAAAACTCGTGAAAGAACTTATTATTGCTATCCGATAACAGTACTTGTCCATTGCTTGTCTATTGCAGAACTTGTCTCCCAAAATCTTTGGAAATTACTGGATCGACAAACGCTACCACCAGAAACGTGCATCCGTTGCAACAAAAGAAAGCAACAAAACTCTAATGAAATCTTTTAAGTTGAAGTCATTCCACTAACTGGCTGATATCGTCAACTGATACTCAGATCAGCCCATAATCAAACTAAATATTATTTAGCCACCCATATGAAGCATATTTAGCATAAGGAATCATTAGGCGTATTTTACGTGTATCTCTAGGTACAATAAAATGCGGCATACATTTTAAACAGATTACATCTGTTCGTGAACGCATTGGGTATGATGATGATGATGATGATGATGATGATGATGCAGCCTATCGTACCAGAGTGAGTAGTTTGAGGAACAGGACATTGTAATTGACCATAGTGTCTGATTGGGAATCTGTGGACAGAATAAAAAGGTAGATAGGCATCTACTGATCTTATCACATAAGCATTTTTGATACAGGAATAACTTTAATTATCTCAAAACACATCTCAGATTTGGTTTATTTATGAATAATAAATCAAGTGATAAACAACCAAGTGAAATTCCGCGTCCGTACCAAGTAAGACTCCACATGGCTTAATTACAGCTTGAATTTGACTTGACGTGTCATGATTTTATCAGTCTGAGATGCATTTTGAGATAATTAAAGTTATTCCTGTAGTAAGGACTGTTCATGCTAGCTTATTTATGTATCTGTGCATATGCACAGAAAAACACCTAAGCAAATTCCTTAATAAGCATTTTTCTATAGGGCTCTTTATTCTCTCTCTCTCTCTCTCTCTAATGAATGACTTTTATCAGAATATAATATGGCATTCTTCGTCAAACTGTCATCATATGATTGCATACAGTAGTTTCTAAATTACATTTAAATGCTGAAATAATTCGTTTTTCCTTTGCTCTTTTTTCAGGGTGGAAATTACGTTGTGAACCTGCTTGACTCATATGGCACAGCGATGTCGGTATTATTCATTGTCTTCGTAGAAGCAGTTGCTGTTTGTTGGTTTTACGGCAAGTATACTTGTTTATCTAAATTAAAATCAAGCAACAAAAATTATTATTAATACAAGATAAGAATGGGCGTTAAAAAATAAAGGGGAAAGGAAGGTCTACTTTTTCTCCTTCATCTCGGCATTTCATTTTTATTGTGCATTGATTCCACATAAACTGTTGTAGTATTGCAGTGTGATCGTTTATAGAAAGAAATACAGCAAACCTCGTAGTGGCATAGCAGAAATATCAATGGCATGTCCTGCATATCGAATGCATGTAAAATCCCCTTTAGAAATGAATACATGGCTGAGAAAGGTGGATGTTTTTTTTTGAAGATATACTAATGTTAAAAAAAAATACAACACCGGTCGTCGAGTTGCGATTACGGACAAAGCAGCTAAATCTATGAGTCCGATGTGTTATGTCTGTAAATTGCGTGTAGTTTGTTCTTCTAGCACTTCGCCTGTTTTGTGAAATGAAAAGACCGAGTTTTCCATAGGGAAAAAAACAAGAACTATCATCTTCATATTAGACCAGCTATTTATCTTCATCTGACAAACCTTTATAAAGATTCTTCGCGTCCTAGAACGGAAGAATCCGCCCCAAACCGGTAAGCATTAGTGCGATACCAGATATGAATTTGGAAACTATCAACCCGGAAAGTGGCAATACATGATGACAGATTTCCACATTGCGTACGAAGAATATACTGCAGTTAAGTCGTAGTGAAAAATGTTCACTCTTGAACCAATTTTATTTCTAAACGGTTTGTTAGCAGTTAAGAACATTGGGTTGACTACTATTCTTGAGTTCAGAAAGGAATACTGCTTTGTATTCGTTTTTAGAGCTTAAAAAATTTTAAACGAAAGCAAATTTCAACTTTAAAGAAACGGAATAGCATTACGGTGTCCAAAAGTCAAGGAAACATCTGCATTTCTTGTTAACATTGAATTTTGTCCATGATGAGATGGACCGCTTAAGGATTCTTCAACTCAAGGTGAGTTAACTGGTCTCGTGAAGGGTTTTTCCTTTCTGAAAATTTGGATTTTAACTCCATCAAAACTGTCAAAGAGGGGAAAATTTGCTGAGGGAAATCTCGGGAATCTCATCCTAGGATGAGATTTCTAAGATTTCTAGGATGAGATTATTGCTAAAGCAACTTTAGTTGCTTTAGCAATAATCCTAACGTTTTTTATTCATATTATCATTAATCTTTATAATCAAAGTCTTATATTCTCTCTCTCTCTCTCTCTCTCTCTTGGAATGCTGATATGTGAAATATACACAGACATAGTAAAAAGTATTTGTTCAATACTTTTTTAACATGTTGTCCACATTATGGGTCTCTTCTCTATTGGGTTGGGTTTTTGCCACATTGGGAAGCCTTCCACCGAGCATTCGACTGGCGTTTGCTAGGTGCGAAATTCCATAAATGTAAAATGTGGAACAAGGTAAGGAGCCAAGTTGGAGAAACGGTTTAAAATTATAGAAATGTGGAATTTCTATAGTTGAATAACAACCGTTACGTACTGTTTACATACTTCTTATGGCAAATGGAAGCAGCTAAGGCAAGAATTGTTTATTAGCTTACTTCACTAGTTTCTTCTATTGAAATGGTTGAATTCTTCTATTGAAATGGTGCACTTACATTTCACTGGATGGCCATATTCACTATTCTTGATCTGTGCCTTAGAATGTGTTTAATATATTTTTGCGAAAGTTTACGATAAAATATTCGCTTACCAACGTGATCCAAATTTTACTGCATTCCTTATTTTGAAAAATGTAAAACTTAGTTTAAAAAAAAATAGGCATTTTCTAGTTAATCGCAGGACACCAACACAGGACTTCAAAGTTTCAATAGGACAAATTACTTGTTTATACTTTTCAAAAATTTAAATGAAAGTAGGACAACGGATTACCTTGGTAATATCATGTCTAGACTGAAATTCTCCGAAACATTAGTTAGTCGTATGGTATTTTTTCCCTCATAATTCTCCGTTGTGTTTTTCCCCAAAATTTACAGTTTTCCCTCAGAAGAATTCCAATTGTTGAGAAGATGAATTGACCGTATGAGTTCCTGGACAAATATTAGATGAGTCGACGTTGCCTTTATCAATGCCTGCCATTTCTATGAGATCGGCACTATAAATATAAATGAAATGACGTTAGCCAACTGTTAGTGGTTTTTCAATTATTTTCCCAACTCTTCTTTTCCTAGCAATCAACCTCCGAATGCACCTGTAAGCAGTAAATACGTTCGACCCTCCCATAGGAGTAACATATCTTGCTCATCAATTCCTCAGTTCCTCCAGTCCCACTCACCAGTCCTTCAAGGAATTCTTGCACACCACCGCACTAGGACTGTTCCAGAAAACGAGTAAAAAGAAATTACGTTCGACTCGTACTTCTTCAGCTATGCTTTAATGAGCGAATGGAAATTTCTTTGTACTAGTTTTCTGGAACAGTATCAGTGCAGTGACTTGTGGGAATTTTCTGAAGAAAGCATTCACTTTGTCAGAGACAGATTATGGATTTGAATCCCGCGATGACATGGACATTTGTAAGAAATAAATTAGGTTATAGATGCTTTTCATCCCGTGTGATGTCGCTACCGTATAGCTTATTGCAAGCTTGAAGTGCTCTTTGAGTGATATTCCTAGCAAGATTTTTGGCTTAATATTACTGGCTTTCAACATATACTGTACATAAAAAAGAAAAACATTTTCGAGGAAGAACGTCGATTTCAAAACCTCGCGGCTGTATCATTTCTACGCATACCCAGAAATTCTTTAGTTGATGGTGTTTGATCATCAAATATAATAATTTAGCTTATGAAATGGGCATCTTAGTGGTATTTAATTAAAATAGCTAGCACAAGACCGCACTTTATAAATTTAATTTATGTCTATTTTTGGTTTTGTATTTTTATGTCATTTCAATCCAAGAAAGATTAGACATCTATCGGACACCAGTATTGCGTTGGCAGCCAGGGTTAGATATGGTAAAATCCCACTCTGGAAACCAAACATAAGTTGTTGTTTTTTTTCTTTTCAGATCGCCATTTTAAAAAGATGACAGTATTACGTCATGCAATGAA
This sequence comes from Typopeltis vanoorti, assembly GCF_054136105.1. Classification (NCBI taxonomy): domain Eukaryota; kingdom Metazoa; phylum Arthropoda; class Arachnida; order Uropygi; family Thelyphonidae; genus Typopeltis; species Typopeltis vanoorti. The sequence continues at coordinate 5,589,922 of NC_143571.1, forward strand.
AAGTACTAAACGTTTTATCCCTGTTGGGCAACCCCAATAAATTGCTAGAGCTTGAAACGCTTTAACAAAAATTCCTGGTACTGCGAGATTCTAAGTATCTGCCTGCAAGAAGCAAGTAAAGATGTTATTCCTGAATTAGGAGGTAGGATGGTGTTATGCCTCAGAAGCCAAGTGATACGATATTATTATTATTATTATTATTATTATTATTATATGAGCATTTCCTTGTAGTCCGTAGACGCATAGTAGGAGGTCTACTAACATCAACTAACCATCATTGGCACAATACAAATCGTACCTGTCATATTTTTCTTTGAATTCATTCGCTGACAGAGCACTCACAATTGGCAACCCATTCTACTCCTTCACCACTCTCGAAGCAAAAAGTGTCTTTAGCCCCGATCCCCTTTGCTAAGTATCATCTTATTAGTTTCCAAGGACGACCCTTAGTTTATCCCAGACTAGTTATGTGTTGGAAAATTTCCTCTATATCGGTCTTATAAAATTCCCTAAGCAAATTGTCTGTCTATATCATATCCCCCCACCCCAACTCCATTCTCCGCCTAGCGACCCGTAAAGCTTCAATTTCTCCTATATGGAGCATCCCATAGATCTGCCACCATCTTTTGGTCATTCTCCTCTGGATCCCTTCCACCTCTTATTTTGACCTAATGTTGCTATTGGCATTTCTTCAGACAAAGATCTGTCTAAGCTGCGCAACACTCATGTGTAACTTAGTTAAAATAGTAAGCTCGCGATATAAACATTACAGCAGCGAGCATTTTGTTTAGCTTTTTCGAATTCAGTTAAAAAATTATATCAGCGCTTAAATAATGCTTCGGTACTTAAATATTATCCATCCATTAGGAATAGAAGTTATCTTTACTGTTTGTCAATGCTTTTCTCTTTCTCTTTTAAATATTCTTATATTCTTTATGAAATGTTTTTCTAAACTAAACGAGAATTTACCACTTCAGGTGCGCACCGGTTTTCAGAACAAGTAAAAGAAATGCTCGGATTTCGACCTGGAATATTTTGGAGAGTTTGCTGGACCTACATCAGTCCTGTTTTCATTTTTGTAAGTAACTGTGATTGCATTTCATTAGTTTCTTTATTTTTTTATGTTTATTTTTGTGAAAAAATGTTAAAGTTTTAAGACTATTCTTATCCTTTATCTATATAAAAGCGAACCATATGCAGATCTCTTCGCAAACCTTCATATTATTATGTTGCATGCACTTAAGTGGGACGTGCTAATGTAACTGCGACGAAGTGGTTGGAGGTTTTTTTTTACTTTTTTTTATGTGGTTCCCACCCACGGAAAGTTATCAGTAAACCTATCGTACATTTGTACCGTGGGTGGGAAAATACATGCAGATGTATCTACAGTGGTTTAGCAGATACATGCTTCTGTTAAAAATAAATAAATACATAAAAATAAAATAAAAACGTTGAAGCGGTTGTGACCGGATCTGTTTCGAAAGTGATATTATAATGAGAAGAAGAAGGGGAAAAAAGAAAAGTCACCATCAAAGAGGGACAGCGGAGGATGGTCACTTGGAGGAGAAATTCTCCTGGAGAATGCTTCCTTTCTATAAGCTGCAATTAGTCTATTCCTTCTCTCTCTCTCTCTCTCTCTCTCTCTCTCTCTCTCTCTCTCTCTTTCTTTCTTTCTCTCTCTCTCTCTCTCACATACACACACATAGTGGCCTAACTTTTATACAGTACATCAAATACTTGGGAGTGGCAGGTGAATCTACCTTCATCCCGAGTGAACCAAAACTTCGCAATATAAAAGTAAGTCAAGAACAAAGAAACTTGGAAATACTTTGCCAAAACGTGTAATATGCATGAAGATAGTTGTTTTATGCCTAATTCACGAAAACAGAATTCAATACGCAAGTTATTCAAGAGAACCAAACTATTCTCTTCAGGATAAACACAATAAAAAAAAACACGAGTATTCAAAACTCATTACATAAATCACATCACAAAATAATATTCAAAATACTTACACAAATGTACTTACGTTGGGCTCGTCGAGGCTCGTACCCTAAGCGAGAATCATACCCTCCTAGAGTCTAGGTTTTTTTACTTTTTACTCAGGTGGCACCGGTAAAAGTGGTCTAAGGTCGCCACACCAACGAGTCACCACACAGCTTCTTCAAGAGAACTAAACTAGCCTCTTCAGGAAAAATAAATTTAAAAATATAAAGAACACGGGAGAGCAAAACTCATAACATAAATCAAATCGAAAGGCAATATTCACATTATGTATAAAAATATCTCTGCTAGGGACTGTCGCAGAGATATTTTCGAGAAGCCAGAAACAAACTCTTAGACGGACACGGACTCTTCAAGAAAACTAAACTAGTGTCTTCAGGATAAATAAATAAGCAAACAAACATTGGGGAGGCGGGTGAAAAATCCATTACACAAAAAACATCGCAAGGTAATGTTCAAAAAAAAAATATATATATATGAAATAATTACCTGCGGGCTGGTCCGGGATTTGAACCCTGACCAACTACCCACACTGCGAGTTATTCAAAAGAACTAGAGTAGGTTTTCAGAATAAATGAATAAATAACAGGGGGACGCAAATTTATCGCAAAATGAAATCGAAAAGTAATACCAAAAATATATCTAAAAAAAAAAAAAAAATTCAGCTGGGTGCTCTCACTTCCTAAGTGAAAACCATATCTGTGCTATCCAAGTGGCAGCCTCAAATGAAGATAAACCAAATTTCATATCTAAATGTTCTTCCTTTTTTTTTTTTTTTAATTTCTTGTAAAACGTTCTGTGGTTTCTAAATCAGCAAACGGTGTAAGTCACCAACAGACGGTGACTTACACCGTCTGTTGATTTAGAAACCACAGAACGTTTTTGAACTACTGAACTCCTTTTTGTGCACTGCGTACCTATTTCAACGTATTAATGAAAGCCGGTTTATAACAGTTTGTGCTTGGGTAAAATTCCATTCTATTTTCGGGTAAATTTCTATTCTTCCAAATATATAAAAGCTTGTAGTCACAAACAAAGGAAAATGTCTGTAGCTGCAAGAAACAAAAATGTTAAGAGTGAAAATCGTGAATTTCAAGAACGATGGAAGAGGATTTTTTTTTATCATGTTGAAAGGAAAAGTTGCCGCGTGATTTGTTATCGGATTGTTGCTGTTGAAGAATATAATCTTAAGAGACATTTTACTTTAGGAGTTTAATTGTTCGCGGTGCTCTCTCATTAAATGTATTTCCCTTTTCAAATTTTAGATGTCAGGTTGTTCTAATATTAATTAAAAGAGGCTTAAAGTTTAATAAATTAAGCAGGACATTTCCATATTTATAGGATCTTGCATCTGTTTCCAAAAAAAAGCGTATCCCACCACTGACTTTTTATCAAAACTTTGAATCGTGGCTAGAGTACATGTTGGACTGCAATGCCCTAAATCAACGAATCAATATACAGGCTCTTCAAGAGAAGTAAACTAACTACTTCAGAAGAAAAAAAAAATTGATAATAATATAAAAACATGGGGATGCAAAATTCATTACATAATTCAAATCTCAAGGGAGTATTAAGGGTGTGCTAAAAACTTTAGCTATGGGCTTATCCAAGATTTGAACCTGTGGCCTTTCGCACCCAAGACGAGAATCATACCCTTAAACTAACGAGCCCGTGCATGGGCTTTTCAAAAGAACCGAACTAGCCACTTCAGTGCATACCCTAAGCAAAAATCATACCCCTAGACCAGGTGTGGCGGACATTTTTATAGGAGCGCAACATAAATTGGCAAAATCTTTTAAACACTACCCTCGCGTTCCTCTCAGAATTTTGCACAGCATATCATTATTTTTCTCGGACACGTTTTATTTGACAAAAGCGTAACAAAAAGAAGAAGAAAATAAAAGACATTTTGTCTATTATGTCTTTTATTTAATTAAATTTCATAATAAATGACATAATGTATTTTATTTCATTAAAATGCAAGGTAAACTGTAAGAATGATTCTTAAAATGTAAGAAACTAACGGAAAAGAAAGGAAAGCAAGCATGTTTAACATCAGTGAGACTATGCATGAATCAATGCAGCTGTTTACCGAATGGTATGACAGACACTGCATGTCTGTCATAGAGAAAGAGCGTGCGCAGGTAACGAATCGAAGTGGATTCCTGGGATGATACATTTTTTTTTTTACAAATTTTTCGAAGTTTGAAAATTTTTTGCAATGCTCTGAATTCCACTTGCCTTAAAATTTGTTTACGTGCAATGGATTAGTCATCCCTGTCCTCGACTTACGAGCCAACACATGCGCTCTTCAAGAGAACTAAACTAACCTCTTCGTGATAAATAATAACAAGAGGCTTCGGGATGCAAAATTCATTACATAATGCAAATCGCAAGGTTCAAAATATGACAAAAATTAACGCATCGGGCTCGTCCGGGATTTGAACCCGGGACCTCTCGCACCCTAAGCGAGAATCATACCCCTAGACCAACGAGCCCGTACACAGAGGCGCTCTAAGATACCTAACTAGTCCCTTCAAGATAAATTAAAGGAAATGCAGCATGTATAGGAAACGTGTAGGAATATCGAATTAAATTCGATCCACGGGTTCAACAAAAATTATATCTTGTATCAGTTTCAGGAAACAATACAAAAATACGCATAACATTTATTGACGAATATTTCACACTGGGTAGTACGAAAATACAAATAGCTGGATTACTTAAATATGAAAGGATGACAAGTTATTCATGCATTCATTCATTCATGTTCAAGAATGAAAAGCAAGTCGCGTGCATGAATACTTTAATACGCTATAATGCTGTCTAATCATATCATTATTACAGCACACATGATAGAATTATATATATATATACAATTACTGGGTTATAATTAAATTATATTAGACTGAAAAACCTAGATTAGTAATTTCCAATATTAATTATATAAGCAATGGAAATTACTTATGAACTATTTAAAAAAAAATGGTCAATCCAATTTACTAGTTGGGTTCATTTCTTTAATGTTAAAATAGTAAGGATGTTCATTCATTAAATATTGAAATAAGTTTATGCCACATGTTTAATGGTTTTGGAGTTCTGCGCATGTGCACGGAAACTCTTTGGAGAGAAGGGAGGGAAAGAGTTTGAGCTCTACAGAATTACCTATTGAATCAGTTCAGAAAAAAAATAATAATAAATAATTATAATAATAATAAGAAGAAAACCAAGTCGGTGAAAACCGAAATTTTTCTTTCTTTCAATCTGTATTTTTTTTTTTAATAAAAAGCATATTTTGTAGTTTTTCGAAAGATGGAGATTTTCCCCATTCAATCCAAATTTCATTCTGTGTAAACTTTCGCTCCTTGTTGATGTTTAATTACATTTATGTTTATTAAATGATAATAATGCAGGATGAATGCCTCTCCATGCGGAGATATTCAACAGATACTTTTTCATTTCAAAGATAATCTTATTTTGATTTAGTTGTCGATAAATGTTTTCCTTTGTATACGAAATTGTGACGTTTTAACGAATTCCTGAACGAAGATATTTTACTTGCAGTGCATTTTTGTATTCGCCATGGTGCAGTACAAAGACCTCGAGTGGGAAGGCTATACGTATCCCAGGTGGTCGATTTCTGTCGGATGGCTCTTAACGGCTTCTTCGCTGTGCTGTATTCCTGGATTTATGATTTATTATCTTATAGTTACTCCAGGAACTTTTCAGGAGGTAGGTGAAAAAAATCAAATAGTGTTACATCGAAGAACTTCTGTACAGCGTTGCATGATAGAGAAAGAATAAAATAATTTCAGGTCAAACAAATCATGCTTTTGCTATCTCCTTTTTCATTCTCCTTTTTGTAATAGTTAGCAAATGCAAAGCATTTACTGTTTACCAGAAAGTTTTATTATTCTTTTGTTTTTACAGCGTCTATACCGAGGGCTGCGTCCTTCCAAAACGGAGGTGAAGCAATGTGACAAGCAACGATTGGCCAGCAACGCTCAGGTGTGAGAAAAGGAGGAGGAAGGAACATTCGATGTGAATACATTTTCGCAACGACGATTTAAGCGTGCTCAGGAGCTTCCCAGCAAGAAATTGTCTCCGCTATTAATATTGCCAACCGCAGATCTGTGTCCCGTAGTAATGCTAAGTAGTGCTGACGCCTGATGCGACAACAAACAGAGCGAAACTCTAAAAACCTGGAAGAAAATGTTGACTTGAGAAGAAGGCAGGGCGAGTGTTTCCTGGAAAATGCTGTTTGCAATTCAGTTTCTCATACGCGAAGTTTAAATACTCGATTAAAAAAAATTAAAAAACCTTTTCAAATAAATGTTGTTTGTTTGAAAAGGTTTTTAGAATTTTTCTCCTTTTCCTGATCTCGAACGCTGCAATCTTGTCTTCGAGACAAGTCTGTGTTTTCAACGAGAACTTTTCTGAAAAAAAGAAGAAAAAGGTAAAATCATTTAACAGTTCTTGAGAACAAATAACGTCTTACCCAAAAGGGAGGATTACGAGATCTTTAACGAATTTATCTTTAAATGTTTAATTAAATAAGACTCTGAATGACAGTAAACGTATAATTTAATATTTCGTGTTAAGTCCGACTGTGCTCTAATCATCGATTTTATATTTTACGTGCTTTGTGTACACGAAAATATCTATCGTGTTGATGGATTTCACACACACACACACACACACACACACACACCAAAATTCTACTTATTCACCACTCCATTGCATAATTTTCAGGGATGGATTTTATAGTTGTTGTCTGTTCCCTTTTGTTTTGTCATTTGAAATGTTTGTTCTATACTCCTTAACAGCTTAAATGTCTCAATCATATCACATCTGTCTATCATTTTCTGTCTATCAAACTCTGCACGTTACACGCTTTCAGTCTATACTCGTAGCTAATATTCCACAGTCCAGAAATCATTTTTGTCAACCGCACCCTCTCCACAGTCAGCTCCAAATCCTGGCGACCACATTTGAGCACAATATTTCAGATATACACAATGGAAACTACAATTCCATGTGTACTGATCAATGTCCATATTAATGTCATTCACTCTCACAGCCTTGCTAACATCCAGAGTATTAATTATTCTAAATACACCACTTTACTTTTTCTTCATAGCATTATCTTTCAGATATGATTCATTATATGATAAATTATTGTTCAATCATTATTAGGTATATAATTTTAAATTAGAAAGCATTCTTAATAATCTTAATTAAGAATGCTGCCTGGTACCACTTGGTTTAACTCCATGAACATCATCAATCGTTCGTCGGTTGGGATACGGTTAAGGTAAAGAAAAATAAAGAGACAGAGAGAGATAGTCACAAGGTAACATGAGTATACAGAGATTGCATTAACTGAATATTTTGTTGGGCTAAAAATTCCAGAATAATTTCAGTTAAATGTGCAGGATCATTGCCATAGCGAAATTTCCATGTGCGGAAGACCTTATGTCACTATTTATAATGAAGCATTTTAGCTGCAAGTTCTGAATAGACTGAAAAAAAAAAAAAAATCGAAGCGTATTAATTTACTTCACTTCATCAATTTAAAATTTGTTGTTCCTTCTATATCCTGAATTGCCAAGGAAAATTAAGTAATTTATGTATATAATTCACAACACCGCTCTGGACCCGAAGAAACTTTTCCGAACACAATGTATAGCTAGGATAAAGTTAGGGATATTTTCATTGCTCTGGAGATAGGGCAACATCCTTTCTGTAATACAACGTGAATTATGAACGCTAAAATGCATTTTCATTGCTAATATGAAAGTTTTATGTTTTATCTGGTACATCTTATCGCATTCACACACTGCTAGTACAAACACATTAATGTGCTCATTTGCAATAAAAATGATAAACAACATGGTAAACAACAGGCTTTATTTACTATATAATCTTCACTGACTTCCAGTAAAAGAACATTTTGTGGGGGAAATATGCTCGGTCAGGAATGGACATATTTTTCTCAAAAAAAAAACAAAAAAAAAAACATCGAACGTATTGCAACTCGGTACTACTACTGCATATCTTCAATTTAAATCGGTGTTTCCTAACTTTTTTTTTTTTTTTTTCGAATAGGAACACTTAACTGCTAATGGGGGAACTCCTAACCATAAGTGTGGGGGGGGGGGGGAGTTCAGATAGGTACATAGTTGAAAAGTGTAATAATTTCATAGCTTTCTCTGCAATGTTAGGATATTCATTCTCGGTAGTTAGCCCAAATTCACAATAAACACAAAATGAAAACCGACAGCCGGGCCACAATATCTGCTCGCATACGCATATTTATCCAATGACGTATAAGTCATATGATGTCATTTCTGGCGAGTTTATTTTACATATCGTAGTATGCTCGCCATTAAAACGGCTATTCTCATTCACATGATGGAGCAGCGCAGAAATATCGTTATTTTGTATTTTAGGACCAAATCCTAACTAAAACTTGCGGAACCATTGAACTCCCTCACGGAACTCTAGTGTTCCGTGGAACCATGGTCGGACAGACTTAACCAATTACAAATGCTTACATCCTGGCCTACACCTAGATGATTAGTCGCAGTGAACAAATAAATTCCCTCTCGCCCTAGAAAAAACAATGCTAACGAAATAAATGCAGAAATGTTTTGTAACACACACACACAATAAAAGATAGCTCCTCTGCGTTAGCTCCTAAATTCACGTTCCAGGAAGAATAACGGCGTGTGTCATGTGTCTGTATATATAATTATAGGGGTTCCAAATAATAATAATAATAATAATATTTTGTAAACGTTTACAACAACAAAAAAAGTAATTTGTATTTTAATCGAGAAAGGCATTGTTGGTTGCCTCTAGATTTTTCTCATTGATTTCATCGTAGGAGTGGGACTGCTTATATTTAAAGTAACTTTAGCAATAGTAATAATCAAACGATCTTTAGCAAGGTAAATACATTTTTTTTTCAAAGTGTTGCAAGTGATAATGATTCCACATAGTCAATAGTAAGACGCAATTACCTAGGCTGCATTCAAACTTCTACCAGGTTCTACAACGCCTATTCTCATTCGGTGATGCGACGCCTTCGAAAATGCATTCTCTCAGATTATTATGTTCTTGCCTTGTCCGATGTATGAACAAATCTTGTGGATAAAGTCTGGCTACCTCGGAAACTAACGAATTAGTTATTTTTCTTAAAGAGAATAGCTAGTTTTGCCTAACTCGTTGAATGCAGCATCATTTTTCAGCTGGGAAGGGAATTGCTATTTTTAGCGGACCACTTGATATCGCCACTACTTGATAGCATTAGAGATCCATGCATTGGTAATCGACGAAATCTCATGAAAGACTGTTTCCAAGAATAAAGTATGAATTTGTTTTGAGCATCGTAAATGCAAACTGATTAGATGTCTGAATGTGTATCACTTATCACCTTCGCCAATAAATATGAATGAGTTTGTTAACGATGTATTGACATCCATTGATGTACTTCATGCTATTTCATTTTTTCCTTGTTTCACGATCAAAAATACTCGAAACCTTTTGCTTATTTCAATTTCTGGAAATATGAACTCAGCTATTGGGATGCAATGGCAATATAATTTCTCTTGATGGTTTCTGTTAGGGTACATGCAATAAATCTTCTAAACGCTACTACTCTCTGCTTTTAGAGTTAAAATTCAAGCTTCTGACTTTTTTCCCATAAAGTCAAATAAAGACAAGTAATACGTACGTCTTGGCTGAAGATAATTATTATTTCCGGGTGTAGCATTATCACCTTGCTTATTGGATTCCTGAAATGTCATAGTTCATGTCTTACCTCCAGAGAAGGCCTCTTGACTATCTCATCCAAGATATACTAGTAGTAATGTATTATAGATCTCCAACCTTTTTGCGGAGATTGCCATAATTTTTTTATATATATAATTTAAACATTATCCATCAATACGTGTGTCAAATGCTGTAGCTGATAGTTGTTTTTGTATGTAAAATATGTAACCTCAATAAAACTATTTATTGTGCAAAAGACGCAACTATTCGCACAACGAACTACAAATTATTGTACCCATAGAGTACTACAAGGTCTCTAATGGCTTATCCTCTGTAAGTAGCAAAAGCATAAACTGATGAAATTCTTAGATGTTTGTTGTTATGGCTTAAGAAAAAAAAAATCGTCTTTGAACCAGAAGTTTTGTAATGTGATTTATGGCTTTTAAATATGCCGGTGTAATGAGTTTTATGACAAACCGCACAGAGAAGAAAAGTATAACTATATACGAACCAAATGTATGATCGTTGATCTATTGTCCTATTTGTGTGTCTATTATTAGTAGTATGATGGCTACCATTTAAAAGCAAACTGTTCCAATTTATGTTGTATTTTAATGTTAGTGGAAGAAATGTTCGTGTAAAATTCAGAAAAAAAAACAAAACAAAGAATGATTTTTTAAATAGTCTACTTATGAAAATCCACCAAAATGTATAATATTTTAGCATATTATATATTCTTATAAAACACGTGATTCTTAAAGGATAGCAAATTTAGTATTTTACTGTAGTTGCTCTAAGAGTTGATCATTCCTATTAAAAATTACAACCACAGATAATAAATAATCGACTTGGTACATTTTTAAACATACGATTTTTATATCTTTTAAAGTTTTTTAAAGAGATATAATCCCAGTTTCTGGAAATTCTGCTTAGTGTCTTTTTAAAGATATAAAGTTTTTCACAGTAATATGTCTAAGGGAGGTCCACGATTTTATATATATATATATATATATATATATATATATATATATATATATATATATATATATATATATATGAGGAATATCTGTGCATAAATACACTGATATACGCAAATTTTTTAGGATTTAGGAGACCTTTGCTTAGTAACCATTTCTTGCTCCTCTGATAATAACACAGGCCCACAAATTTTAACCCAATGACCAAATTAAACATTGTTTTGTAAATTATGTTCTGTTTTAAATTAAAAAGGTAAGAAAGTTGAAGGCTGTTGATTAAAATTCGCTTTTTTTTTTTGACGTGATGAACGAGTAATTTCCATTTTAAACACGAACATGGGTCTGCCGTCATGTGATTTTCCTAACTGTTCACTCTATCTGAACATTTCTCAGAGAAATACGCAAAATGGAGCGCAAGACACGAGTCTTCAAACTTATATGAATATTTCAAAATTTTGAGCATATTTTAAATGAGAATTTAAAATCTGGATCTCTCAGGAAATTTTGTTATTACATTTTTGAAACCGATCCGTGCTTTGTTTGTTTCTGTTGTAGCCATGATTTCTTCAAATTGCAGTTAATTTTCTTATGTGTAATCTCATATAAAAACACCTTTTTCGAGCTTAGCATCTGAAAGACTTGGGGAATTTATTTGTAGAGACATTTAAAATATTCACGGCTCTTATTTAACTCCTTAACAAACTGCTTCATTAACTTAATGTTTTATATGAAGCGGAGGCAAGATGAAATTATCATACTATATTTATAATTCATTCTTATGTAGGATATTTTTTCACCTTAGAATAAATATTTCTTTCTTTGCCCACTACTTTTTTTTTTTCATCCAATGCTGATTAAAGTTTTTGACACTGCTATCCAGTTTCCACAGAAACCGCGTCGCGTAATAATTGAATTGCTTCAGACACAACTTTCATATCGCCTCAAATTTGTCAAGAAAAAGTTTATTTTCATAAGTCTCTTTTAAGTGATTGAACGACTAATATGGAAATGAAAATATAATTTTAAAGCTTCAAGCTTCTTTCAGATAAGTCAATGAACAACCTCCCTTAAATTGGATTCTATGCTTCCGCATTTAAAAGCAGTGACAAGTCCAGAATTTACGTTATGATTAGGTTATTAGCTTTCGACCTTAATCGCAAATGGTTATTGTTGTTTGGAATTAAGACCGAAGCAACTAAAGCTATGAAGCAGCTGTATTATGTCTGCTAATGTGCCCGTGTTCTTCGACAGGTTGGCCTATTTGACGGGATGAAAAACCCCGCTACATCCTTAGGAAACATGCTAACTTATCTTTAGTGGAAAAATTCTTATAAATGATATTTGCATTCTAGACGAGATTCGAATCCAGTTGATCTCAAAATCTGTGCAGAAATCATTCAATTCTCGTTCTTTCCCTATCGTTGTAGGCATGTTGACATCCCATTCAGAATTAGATGACGCGATTGGATTAAGCAATTCTAACAATAAGAGTACATGACAGACGTAAGATGTTGATAGGAAATATTCTTTTTGTTGTTATTGCTTTGCAGTTTGGTTAAACAAAAGTATTAACCTCTGTAGTTCACAACATACCATGTAAATAGTAAAAATCTGTCATCTGTGCGGATTTTTCCCCCGTTAAATTTATTTTTCATATCTGCAGTTTCCAAATGAACCTATCTGTACAGACAATGTTGTTTGAAACAGAGTTTCACTCGAATCAATCTCAGTACAATATATTTCAGCAAACTACGTGAAAAATGCGTGGGCATATGCAAATAAATATGAGTTCGAATTAATGAAACATCGCCTCTTATCTATCATGCTGTGGGAAGGCATTTAACCTCCGGGTGGACTACCTAGCGACTTATTTCCAAAAGGTTCTGGTTAAAATTCCACCCCATTTTGGGGAATTGAGTTAGAGGATTTTCCTATTAAGTTGCAAGTACGCACAAATTCACTCGTGTTTGCATAGCCTAAGTTCTTCCAAACAACCACGACAAAGCTCACATCCGAGAAGATATTTATGAATTTCATTTGGACGACTGTAATTAGTTGCAGAGTGATTATTGTTTTAGATTCCTCTTCGACTCAGAATTCCATATTGCAGAGAACATCCGCACATGGAATGGATTTTTTTTTTTTTTTTTTTTTCTGGGTATGTACTTTACATGATGCATTCTATGTAGCATCCCTACTTTTTAATTGCGTTATCTACGTGACAAACATTTTTCAGTTAAAAATGTTTGTCAAGATACTTTATGGACCCTCTCTGCACAAGACGTGCAGCAATTTGTGTAAATAATGTCGCTATTGTCTCCTTCCAGATAATTATTTAATTCATTCATAATAAATTTAGATTTGGAGAGATTTATTATGTGACGAATGTCAAACTGTAAGGTAAAATGATTCGGACTTCCACATTTGTGTCACCACTAAAAAGTAAGAGAGAGCTCTTGTTAGCGAAAATGTTAATGATATTATGGGATGGTACTGAATACTCCTTGAGATACTTCTAGTGACGCGATGGGTATTTCTTCCCTTTATACAAGTTCTAGATGACATAATGCGTAAATACACAAAAACAGACTCCTGTGCTCAAATTGACACTCCTAATCATGTTTTAACCACTTTTTATTTGACACCAAGTACGATTTGTTAAACATGAAATGTTTTTCTATCACTAACATACTAGATAATACATGGTTCTCAACTTTGCCAGTAGAATGAAAATACATTAACCATTTATTCAAATATATAAAAGAATATTCATTCTTTTAATAGAATATGCATTAAAACACGTGCGTAATAAAGAAAAAAGTTGCATTTTCCCTCTTCAGTATATTTGAATTATACCAGCCCACCGCTACTACAGTTTAGTAGCCGACCATAAACGATGTAGGCCTGTGTAATTAAAGACCGCCCTAAATAGGCTTAAATAATGCCTAAAAATTATATTAATTTCTTAGAATACTGCCGTCTCAAATACAAAAAAAATAAAAAAAGAGAGTAGATTAATACTGTATATAAAAAGCTAGATTTTAATATTTATATAAGCCTTTTCATCCCCCGAAGGTGAGGGTAGCTGGCGCCCTTTTAGTCCTAACTTTCTGGAAATCAGTAAGCAGCCAGTCTGCTTAACGTTGTGCGTGCGCGAGCGTACCTAAAATCGATTTTGATGACTTGCTTAATTAACATCCAAGTTCTATTTTATAGATTCTATTATATAGATTTTTTTTAATTTTAACAGAGATATTTTAGGTAGTTTTCTCCCTTCCGAAACTGGAGTTTTAATTTTGCAACGCAGCAAACTCGATCATTGAACACGCGATACTAATCAAGATTAGGAAACCTCAGAGAGTAAAAGGGAAGGCCCACTGCCTACAAGTTTCAGAACAAAAAAAAAAGGTATATGGAATAAGTACCCCTTACTCCCTTTGTGTAATGAACAGCATTAAAAGGAGTTTATTATTCAATTAATCACTTTATTCCATAAACAAAATCGATGGAATATAATAATTTAATTGTAAATCACATTTTTGTATACTCACTCATTCTTTGGTATCTCTTGTGAATAACTAATTACGGTTGCTGAAATTAAAATGCATTTTAATTAAGGTACTTATAGTAATTAATAAAATAAAATATATAATATTTGTCTACGTAGGTATGTGTAGCTTCAAACAATATTCATACTTGTTAGGTTATTTTTAATACATAAGAATTTCATTTAAAATAAGATTGTAATTGCTCAAATTTGTCCAAATAGAAAACATGAATTACATAGCCACATTCCGACTCTGGATATTAAAAAAATAATAAATAAATAAATAAATAAATAAAGCATATGTTGTTAGATATTATGGAATAGTGACGTTAATAAGGAGTACTATTTAAATCTTGAATTTGTTTGTAAATTAAACATGTTTGTGAGCTATGTACCGTACCATCAAAGTAATCCAAAGTATTACTTCGTATGTCTTATGTTGTGGATGTTGCCTTCTGAAAGTGGAAGATTGAAATAAAAGCAATATATAATATCTTCCCTATTGCTGCGTGATTTTAGTGTTTGAATTAGTATCTGTATACGCATTCGGTATGTATTATATTATATATATATATATATAATCGATATGTACATATGTTTGTTTAAATGCACAGAGCGCTAGCGTACCTGTTTCTGGCATTCTTGATCAGCGTGAACAATTTTCTGGTTACTGCCATTTCTTATTTCGTTTATATGTATTAATACTTCAGATTTTAGCCAGAGGTCGCTCTGATGTATTGGCTTAGCAGAAATACCACCACAGAGCTGTTTGCTTGTATACATACATACATACATTATATATTGTTACAATAAAAGTGTATGTAATTCAGTAAGGTTGAACGTTTATTTTCATTATTGTTACAATAAAAGTGTGGTCATTCAGTATAGTTCAACATTTATTTTCATCAAAACATGAAGAAATAACACGTTATATATTTGCAAAGCAGTCCATCAGAATTTTTTTTTCCTGACCAACTTACGAAGAACATAGAACGCCGTTTTCAGAAAAATAAAATGATGCATGCTTGCCATCAACGTTTTAAACAGGAAGTATTTTGCCCAGAACAGGAAGAACTATTCCCGAGAAAGGTTTCCGCAGGTATTAGATGAAAATGCGGAATATGTACCTCGCTTGTTAACTACAATACGAAAGGTTATGCAAAGTTTTTGTCAGTATGCTTATAAGTTAAAACTGCTGCGTGGAATCAAGCCACGTGATTAGGCAACTGTTGCATGGAATTTTCATGAAAATCAGGCTCGCAGGCAAAACAGCACTCCATGGCAAATTAATAAAACGGACGAGTTTGCTGATTAGAAAACCTGAAGCTGCATGGAGACGCATTAGGGACAACGCAGAGTCCGTAAAAGACTACGTCTAACATTCCAGTAGTCAACATGAAGGATTAGAACAAGGCTGTTGATACTCTTCTAAGCTAACATCGACATGTTGAAGCATAGATGGGGAAGAAAGAGTCAGAGAAAGAAAGAAAGAAAGAGAGAGAGAGAGAGAGAGAGAGAGAGAGAGATCGAATATTTGACATTTTGCATGTGAGAAATAGCGTCAATGTTTGCTTTTAACGAAACGTTATGAACTTTACTAAACATAGCATTTAAGATGACTTTTACAAGAAACTTTAAAACAACGTATCGCAGGTTGTAAAGATGATTTATCTACACCTTGTACATGTTATAAAATTTGGAACTACATAACAAGAAATTCATTCTTGCCCATCTGAATAGAAAATTTAAACGATAAATAAATGGCAGGAAATGTAAGATGCAGTGTACCTATGAATATTGTAGGAATTATTCAGCATTTCTTACATAAACCAACTTTGAAAATATATTTTTAAATGATTCTTAAAATCTGTAAATACTTGAGAATAAGAGTGTAACTATTAGAATGATAGCTACAACCGAATGGCCTTCACATGCAGAGAATGAGAACCTTGCATTACATTATTCGTTGATATTTTTGGTATCGAAAGGCCCATTAAGTAAATGACTGCTTTTCGAGGAGAGAAGATAAAGAGCTATGGAAGTAAACTTAAATTAGAGAATCTTCAACGGATAGATTCTGTATAACGGATACCACAAAGATATCATGGGAAAGCATAAGTAAAATAAAACTTTAATTAATAAATTAAAATAAAAGCATAATTAAAATATATCTTCTTATTCTTCTTATTCCTTCCTTCCTCGTTTACTTTGCGGTGTTCGAGGATTTTTCTACATTTAACCGCTACCTTATCTCGAGGATAAGGTGGTTAACCCTATGCCTCCCAGTGTGTCCTATGTTGCGTGTGTTCATAGGCCCGTTTGTCTGTTCTGGGGTACGAAAAACCCGAGTTTCCGGGCGAAAAAAAAAAAAAAAAAAACCTACCTCCATATGAACCCAGGAAAGACTTGGGTTCGATGCTCACAGTAAAATTAATCACCTAATCCTATAATTATCATTACAAAAAGTAAAGAACTTGGAAATTATAGGCTCTTAAGTGCCTGTTATAACCGCTGATGATGATGATATGACGATATCTTAAGAAGATATCTGCTCCATTCTAGCCTCTTGTAAGACTTGAATTGATGAGGAAATGCCAGTCAAAGTGGTGGAATTTTAATTTTGTCATGTTTGTTGTATTTATAATAATAATAAGAAGAAGAAGAATAAGAATAATAATAATAATATAGGTGATACGTTTTTCATCCAATAAAAAACAGTCATGCGAACACATAATAAATAGACATAATACATTTATCACATCGCCTTAGTGGCTTTGGCGGTAATTCAAAACAAAACAAGCAAATAAAAAATAATAAATTGAAAATGTTTCGAATTTAGTTTGTTCGCAGCAAAAGTGTTTATTCTGTCCGACAGATGGCACCAAGTAGGGAATGAGTAAAAACTATAAAGGTGAGCGAGTTCTGTCATGTGATCGAAATGTCTGGAGCAGACGATGAGAGCGAAGTTGGCTTTACAACCTTCCTGGAAGCTGTAGGCGTGACAGCATTTTTAATTTTATTTTTATCCGCCGGTTATACGAACACACATCGCCATCTAGTGAAAAATCATTTAACCTCAACATGAAACTTGTTTTTCAGTTTTCAGACTGCTCAATGAGCGATAAGCTGTCTACGTTACAAACTACCTACGCAAAACGATACTTCTGCTGCCAGTTCAGGCACTGAAAGGGATTTTTATTTCAAACACTCGGTAAGTAGTACTGCGAGAAACAACTTTGAAACATTCTTTGTGATATGTTTTGCCATTTTCTAACATGCGAAATATATAATATTAGCTAGTGATTGCAGTTGTTATAATGAATGTTACTTTGTTATTATCATTATTACTTTTACTGATAGAAACATTTTCCCAGTTTTTGCATGCCGTAATGCATGCAAAACGGATCACCAGTAGCTTATAGTAACGTGTATTACGAAGTCTATCCAATTCGAATGTTTCTAGGTTGCTGCACGTCACAAATACGCGCGCTTTCGGTGGCCGCATTATGAGCGGATTGATCAACGTCGTTATTTAGGACAGCGTTTCTCAAACTGTGGGCCGCGGCCCCCTTTGGGGCCGTAGGTTTTGTTGAGGGGGGGGGGGGGGGCGTGAAATAATGAAAACAAATTTAAAATCTTTTAAGATTAAGTAGATTTTGTTTATCTTAAAAGAAATGTATTTAATTTTTATTATGTATTATTTCTTTTTGGTTATTTTTTTATATTTTAACGGAAAATAATCACACATTGGTGCGGGTTCACAAATTTTGCTTCCTGCGTATTTCGGAGCTTAATGAATATTAGTAAATATATGCTTATTCATATAAGTTTCATTTCAAAGCAGAAATCTAAGAATTGCAGTTTCAAATATTCCACCTGATATTGGTGTAGCAATATTGAAACAAATCCATCACATTAAATTGTTATTAAACTTCTTTTATGTTTTTAATTCTTACTTTGCTTATTATTAATCGTTTTACGTTTCGTGTGCTTGTACTGCAAATGTACAATAACAATATATTTATATGAGGTAATGTGCCATGTCAAATGTGTATGTAAGATGCGAAAAATGTAATATTTGCATTTGATTTTTGCAATATTCGCTGTGTGTGTTTTGTAAATATTATAATAATGTACGTCTATATTACTATTTTTTTTCGCAGGGGGGGTCGTGAAATATTTAAATTTTTCCAAAGGGGGCCCTGACATCCAGAAGTTTGGGAAGCACTGATTTAGGATGTAAAAGAAGAGCATATTTAATAGGTGATGGATGACAGAGAACGACTGTTTTCTTTTCCCCCTATTTAATATTTACTTATTTAATGGCGACAAACAGTTTTTGGAATTTATAATCTGTCGGTTTAGTCGATATGCGCGTGATCAGTTTAAACAATTAAATAAAATAAAAAATGTTTTTTTTTACATATATATATATATATATATATATATCGCCCTGGTTCGTCGAGTGGTTAGCGTATCCGCCAAAAGTCAGTGAGTTCGAATCCCGCCTAGGGGATGGATGTTTGCAGTTGTCCTTCACCTTCATACATTCGTTCATACAAATGTACAGTATAAACACTCTCTCAAGATGGACTGGGTCGCCATGGGAAAAGTAGACTCAACTCTTCTGCAATTTAAGAGGACCTCACCCTACATGGGGAAGTACAGGCTTGATATTATATATATATATATACAGTATTCGTTCTTAGTTGATTGAGCAGATAGCGGCTCTACTTTCTTTCAAACCAGCGGGCTGTGGATCCTGCTGTAATATGGATGTCTGTGAATGTTAGCAGGGAATTTGCATCGCTTCGTATGATCACCAGGGCCGTCATAATCCACTAATTGTCTAGAAGCGGTAAAACCTGAATTCAAGAAAATATTTAAACATATTTTCTTGAATTCAGGGGCGGCAAGATAGTGCTTGCCAAGGGACGACATATACCCTAACAACGATCCTAGTGATCACCACTATCACATGCTTATTGGAGACCTGAAAAGATTTGAATAAGCTGTATGTTTACTCTCCAGATCATGGTTCCAAAATTACCTACTCCTTAGCCTATGCACAGTACCAATTGTACTTTAAGTTTACAAAGCCAATACAATTGAACACGTTGTTGTGTGCTGATGATGATGGTAGTGGCATGTGACGGAAAGTTGAGAGTCCTTGGACTCCTTGCAGGTGGCATGTAATAATAATAATAATAATGTATTCATTATGTTCAAAATCAACTCCCATTCTCGCAGATTTCAGTAATGCTTGTGTGTAAGGTTGAAAATAATGTAGCGCTGCAGTTTTTCAGTAACGAAAGCAGGGTTGTGACTATCATGATGCAAAACCGTAAGGTGCGGGATTTTGACGGCCTTAGATGCGCTCAACGGAGAATATTCCGAAGGATACAACAGATATTATCACGATCTCGAGGTTAAAAATTTTATATTGTCACCGATCTAAATGTGCTTCATCCCTCCTCCCAGAAAAATAAATAAATAATAAAAAAATAATAATAATAATAATTAGACACTCATACGAAGCCACTAGACCGATTCTTTGGATCAAGTTCGTTTATTTTAAGTCATTTTGATTAGGAGTTTCATAAGATTTTCCTGCTTGGTTTCTTTATTAATTCCGTACAGTCATCATTGCAAGATCTCGCGAATATCTTGAGCATACTGTTCCAAATGTTTATCGCTGGAAGCATCCTAAACCCTCTCTCTCTCTCGCGCGCGCGCGTGTGTGTAAGTGCGCACGCGCACTTGATAAAGCGTGATGAAACACATCTCCCATCTACTCCCCGGAGACCTATTAAGTTTCATGCAGGCGATGTGTGTGTGTGTAGGAAGTGTATTCTCAATTACTAATCGCTATATAACATACCAAATCGTTATGTCATATAATTACCAGCTGCAGTAATAGAAAAACGGGATATAAATGCAAGAAACTGATTTTAGAATCAGTATTATTTTTAGAACTGTTCTTTTCTAAAGAAAAACGCGATTTATACTTTTTGATTAAGTTTAGGTGTAATTTTTATTTATTTTATATTATTATTTTTTTTCATACAATTCTTTATTTCTGTGATTACTTTATTCTACTCTGGAAAAGTCCTACTTTCACAAAAGTCTACAATTAACATGGCTAAGAAAATCTTCCCTCTACCACCTTACCACTTACCCCAGTCCTGAAGATACTTTCAGGCGCAAACTTTGTTTGCTCACACTTGGATAAAGGATTAAACTAAATTTATTATACTCTAACCAAGTGAAAAATAAACTTTCAAAATCTTCCCTCTTGAGCTGATTTTCTTTCCTTCCAAATATTGTTCGTTATTATATATATATATATATATATATATATATATATATATATATATATATATATATATATATATATATATATATATATATATATGTATGCCTTCCACTTACGTCTCGATTTTTAAATCGATATTAAACTGATATAAAGGTGTTAGCAGTTAAAAGAACTTCGTTCAATATTTGCCATTTTCCATCCACATTTAAATCACGATGCCATCATCATCATCATCATCATCATCACTGATACGCTCAAGTTTTGACAGCCAACTGGCCTTGGCTTTCCTAACCTTATAAGGATAAAATGGTCAGTCTTATGTTTGTTGAATATAATATATTATCTGTAAATTGCTTATGTTCTCATAGTAGTACTCTGCTATCTCCGTATGAGATAGGCTAACTCACCCACAGTTGAAAAGTCTTTAAATAGAATCTTCGCTTCTTAAATGGGATTCGAAGGTTGCAACCTAAGGGCATCGTCCGTTTGGTCGGAATTTGGATATACTAGCCTCAAAGCCTTAGGCTGTAGTTCCAAACAACAGACTAACACCAAACCTCTTTGCAACCCGACAGTGTTGAGACTCATCAACCAGATCGAAGCTATTCGCTACGACTTTACACATCTTCTATTAACACGGGTTTATGTCTGATCTAATCCAACTACAGTAACTGTATGTATTTTTTTTTTTTTTTCAATATGTCTAGAATTTTCACCTCACTCCATCTTCACTTTCTTGTCGATTTCGTGTACAATATCAGATACCAAATTATTGTACTTCGTCTCTTGTGTATCTGTTCATTCTGTCCCATTCAATCTCGGAGGTTGACTACCATGATTTGACTCATGATTAACTATGGGGGGGGGGTTACAACATGTGGTGAGGACCCTGTCTCTTCCACATATTGTCATAAGTAGTCATGACTGTAAATTCGTTTGCTTGTTTGCCTGTTCTGAGGAACGAAAAACCGTAGTTTCTGGATGAACCCCCCCCCCTACCTCCGCATGATCTCGACTAACTCACCGAAAGAGACCAGATAAAGGTATCTCACGTCACGGATGGGAATCGAACCCAGGTCTTTCCGACTAAAGAGCTTCGTCTATACCAGTGATGGCGAACCTTTTTACCCAGGTGTGTCAAACATCTTTTTTTTTTTAATTTTTGATTGATGTGCCACGTTGTTGATGTGCCACTTGCATACATGCATTATAAATTTCACTACTTAATCATAGATGGTGACTTATACATATCATATTAGGCTATTTATTTAATAGGACATTGATATAAAATCTATGAATTCATATTATACAATTAATTTAATAAACTGAAATTATTGAAATTAGTTTTTTCATCAGAATACCAATATTTTTCAACATCCAAGGTGTGTCACCTGAAACCCTAAAGTGTGTCAGTGCTGACACGCATGTCATAGGTTCGCCATCACTGATCTATACCGTTCTTTCTGTACAATTCCTAACTAATGAATCTGTTTATTATTCGCTAGTTGTCTTTCGGTTTTCTACATTCTTTTAATTTCCATTCCTTCGAGTTCCTGATCCCATGGTATTTTTTATGCGCATCCCATCCACGAACGGCTGTTAGCCAATAGCAGTAGTGTTCAACCTTTAGTTGAACACTACTGCTATAGGTTATTTGGCGATCTACTCTCTTATATAGGTAGATCATGTTCCCCCAACCTGATATCTGATTACGCACAACTATTCAGTTAAATACGCTCACTCACTTCGGAGGACCCACTCTCTCAGCCCTAAAAATTTTAAACTAAAAACTTTATTTGTCTATTTAAAAATTTATTTATCGCTTTTAATTATTTTAATACAACAAATAAAACAAATATATTGGAATAAAATGTTTATTTCTCTATTTTGGAAAACCAAAGTTAGAAAAAACAACAGATTGATTACAAACTCACAAGTTACAGGAAATGCTGGTTGATTAAAAAAAAAAAAAGTTAATGTGAAATTTGGCATTGTTTGGACCGCGCAATATTTTCATTGTCAGGTCGATATGAAGAAGCGGCCAATCGCAGACAATCATCCAAATGATTATTTGTAATTTGGTTTCTTAATTGATTTTTTATGACGGTCATATTTGAAAAAGCGGATTCTGACAAGTATGTCGATCCAAAACACGACAGAATTTTTCACGCAATATCAGTTAATATTGGGAATTTTCCATGTGTATACTTCATTGATTTTAAATGTAAACTATTCTGAATGTTTATTTTCTCAAGTTCTACTTCAGCTTGGTTTATATCAAACAGCCCACTAATTTTATTTGAAATTTCTGTGATGTTCAAGTTTTCTTGAAATGGATTACTGATAAAAGATACAATCATTTTTGTTTTATTAAAATCTTTAAATCTTGAATTTCTTTCTTTCTCAACTAATTCTATTTCACGAATAAATTCTTTTAAATTATAGCAAAGCATTTCTTGATTTTGTTCAAAAAAGTTTAATAAATATGGGAGATGTCTAAATTCGCGGTCATTTATATTTTTCTTTAATAAAAGTAAGTATTGTTGTTTATTGAACTTAATTGGCAATTAAATTTTTATCTCTACCTTGTAACTCTAAATTTAAATTGCTTAATTTCGTACAGAAATCTACTAAAAATGATAAGTGTAACAACCATCTTTTTTTTTTCACTCAACTGTGGATAAATATCTCCTTTTTCATCAAGAAAATTTTTGTATAGTTAATTAATACAAGAAATCTTTCTAAAAATTGACTTGTGCTGAGCCAGCGAACATTATTGTACAACAGAAGTTCCCTATCATCATCTGCCTGTAATTTAAATAACCGCCGTTGCAGGCTTTTCCTCGAACAGAATTTACAATTTTAAATGTAATATCCAAAACATCTTTTGTGTTTAATCTTTTACTACACAGTACTTGTTGGTGGATAATACAGTGGTACGTTAAAAAATCTGGATATCTGTCATCGTTTTTACATAATGAAACGAAGCCTGATTTATTACCTATCATTGCAAGAGCACCATCAGGAGTAATAGACACAAGTTTTAAAAGCGGAAGTTTGTGTTGTTTCACAAATTCATCAAATGCCGAAAAAATGTCTTCTCCCTTAGTCCTTCCCAATAATGGTACAATTTTCAAAATTTCTTCTTTACTTGAATAATCTTGAAATACCATGCGAATAAATACCATTAACTGAGCAATATCAGTGAAGTCGTTTGATTCATCAAATTGTAATGAAAACGCAACACACTAGTGAATGTCTGACATTAACTATTCAGATGGGCACTTAAAATTTCAACTCTTGTTCTGGAAAGTTGTAAATCTTTAATATTCGAAATGATTTCATTTTTATTTTTAAAATCAGAAAATAAAGATTCTGCTGCTGCAAGAAACGATTCTTTTATTAACTCTCCATCAGTAAAAGACTTTTTTGCTTTTGCTAATAAATGACACACTTTCAAAGATGCAATAGCCACGCTACCGGCCAGGACGTATATATACGTCCACATTTCCATGGATGCGAAGTGCATATTAAAATTGTAATACCATTGATATTACATTGAAATTTATGATGGATACGAAGCTTTCGACGGTGCGTATTTGATCTTTAATGGTCGGTAAGGTGGATAGTGACTGATATTGGTTTATTTATGACTTTCAAAATCATATTTTGTTGTCCAGAAAGTCCTGCCTTTAAATTTATAATTTTTAATTCACGCATTTCGGAATTTTGGGGAAAATCTTCATCATATTTTGCATGTAGCGATCGAAAATGTCTCTCAATATTCCCTTTTTTTTTGGAATTACTACAGATGAATGACAAATCAGACAACAACACTTTCCATTTACCATTGTAAAGAAATAATCCATTTCCCATTCCTTGTGAAAATGATATGTCTTCGATTTCTTTGATACGCTCATGATTATCGTAAAATTAATAAAAAAAACTTTTAAATATTTTATTAAAATAAAAATTTTTTATAACTTATCAATTAGCGAACAAAATAATGGTAAATCCAACGATAAATTTAGAGCAACTTAAACTCAACTGAAATCCTAACAGTGGGTAGTGGGAAGTGTGTGATGTAGTACGAGTAAATACGATTATAAACGAAACGCATACGATGTGCTTTGCTTATAATCGTATTCGCTCGGCTCGCTGTTTGACTTCCACTGATCCAAATGAATTCATTTACCCGGACTTATAAGAAAATTACTGATTTGACAATTTTAACGAAAAATAAATAAACATTAGCAATACACTTAAAGAGGATTAAAAAATAATACAAAATAATGATAAATAAAATATTATGTTTTCAGTTTTAATTAAATTTGTATAAGGAGGAATAAACAAGATATCGACCAAAAATTGCTCCGCGATCGACGGTTTGAACACCGCTGGCTTATAGCATGTTCGTATTAGTACCATGGGTGAGCTTAATATTAGATAATCCGGAAATCTTACTGTAGTAATCAAAGATAGTAGTTTTAAAATTACACTTGGCTAGACTATTTGTATATAGCAATTGACTTCACATCAAAATTGTCTGTGTCCCATAAATACACAGCACATAACCTTTCGGACATGAAGACACTTCACGCTTGGGTAAAGGATTAAAACAAGAATATAATTTATTTTCTAACCACACGAAAAAAAAAAAAAGCTACATATTACTTTTTAAGACACTTCAAGGCTATGGTGATCTAGTGTGGTAGTTTTAGATCAGCTGGCAATATTTTAACTCTCACAGGCTTAATCACTTTCGAAACAGAATCGCATGGACGCTCTCCGATTAGAAGCATTCCTGGTCACTTCCTTTGAAGCCATCACAGATCCGATGCTGGTAATTCTCGTGTATTCCTCATCACATACTAATGAAAGTACTTATCTGCCAGTAATTCTAAAAATTTTCTTTCCTTCTTTTCATGTGTTATCACATGCTTCGGACCTATACTGCCATAGTTAAAACCCACATAACAATTTCCCTAATTTGTACGATCATTTTTTTTTCAGATTCATTTCAACCCCCCCCCCCCGCCACACACACACACACACACACGCACATCCTCAGGTCTATAATACTAATTATATAGATTATATAGTTCATCTGTACTTCACATTAAATTCTTTCAAACTCACCGATGCCACTGTTCTCTTTTTGGATTTCAGTTCCTCAAATTCTATTATGCTATCGTGATCAAAACTTCCCTCCGTCCCTAAGTATATTCTTCTCCGTTAACCAGTTCTCATTATTGCTAATATTTAGTGAATTCTGAAAATTACAAATCCCCAAAACTTTATTCTGATGCTTTTAGCCATCAGAATAAACAACTACAACAATCTACCCCAAAGCATACGTATACCCATCGGTCTGTGCAAACTCTGGGACGCTTTTTCAAAGGACATTACCTGCAGAGGCTCTTTGACGTTTGTTTACGAATGTCGTTTAAGTTAAGCAGGTATTTTAGTTGCAATATCCGTTTTCAACGATTGATTTTAAACATTGAGCTATAAAATCAGTGCATTTCTAAAGATTTTTTTAGCGTTCCTATGGTCTACAAGAGCCCTGTAACTACACAAGGATCGTTCGTTGTGCGTTTCAGTGCACCTTAATATTCCCATGGCCACTTACAACCCTGCTTTCAAACTGCCGTCATTGCGCTTGTTTTACACGCTGCATGCCACGAACGACCTTTGTGCTCGTTCAGAAGTGACGAGCAGTAGCGAGATGTTAGCTTTAAACGGTGTAACGACCGAAACAGAAAGAACACGTGCATGTTATAACTCCGCATCATTTGGTGTACTGCAGCTACATCGTGGGGAGCAGCGAGTCGCTCCCCAGTCATGTTCGCATCTCGAACAAAAAAGAACGGAACGATGCATTAATACTGTGCGCGCGCTCATCTTCCTGGCAAATGTTGACTTAACAAGTTCGCCATGGGGTCTGATTTCGGTATAAGAATAAACGATGCGTAGTCGTTCGTTACGTACGTGTACATCTGGGAAAAAATTTGATTATTTTCTTAGGATAGTTAATATAAGCAAACCCTTCTGTGCATGTTAACTGTGATATATAACGTGATTAAATATGACTTTCCCTAAATATAGCCTTCCACTTGTACGAATAGATTTCGAGTTGTTTATCCTCATGAATGCCCTGTTCGGCTTAGAAATTGATCCATATCAAAAATGTTGCTGAAAATATTAGCAAGAGATCCAACACTGAAACGCTCCCCCTAGCTCGTTACCTCACACAAAATGTTTTGAAAGAAAAGAAACACTTTGTGTGAAGTAACGAGCTAATTAGCACTGAAGGTTGAACTAACCCCTTCAATCGGTTGAATTAGTGCTTCCACTTTTTCACAGATCTTCCCAATCTTGGGAACTCCCCAAAAACTCGGTGTTCTAGTACACTCCATTGCTGGTGCTTTCTGTTGAATGCCTTGACCTAACATCGCAGTTTTATAGAGAGCTGGGTTTAAGTTTTCTGACTTGGGGGGAAAAAAAAATCAGAATCTCCTTTTAAAAAGAATTTTTGTAAATCTCTAAGCTTTTTAATAATTATTTTGTAAATTTGCATTTTTTTATAGACCGGTGCGTATTTAATTATTTGCTTTGACCAGTAAGTCATTTTTGTAGTAGAGCATCAAATTCCATGATAGTTTCTGGAGTTTGTCAGGAGATTGAATATACACATAAACTCCAATGGACTGTAATTATGTCGATCTGTAATGGAGAGCGAGGTTTTTTTTTTTTTTTTTTGGTCTTTTTTTATCGTGTTCGATTAGTTAGAAGGTTGTATAAATATTATACGTTTAGTACTGCTTTCAATTGCATAAGTTAGATAAAAATTTTATTCATGTGAATTATATTGAGAGAGAAAAAAAGAATTAAAAACCTCCAAATAAATAAAATGAAATTAAAATTAAAGTGATAATAATAACAAGAAGAAGAACAAAAACAGTTTTACTCTTGTACTGGACGAGGTGATATATAATCCCTGCGCCATGTCAGAAAACATGGCGCAGGGATTATAGCATTATTTGACAGGATCTGTTTGTGTGTGTGTGAGAGAGAGAGAGAGAGAGAGAGAGAGAGACGTGATAAGCAAGAGAGCATATCCGCACACTGTATAATCGAAACACATTTAAGTTATGTATAAAAGATTCGCATTTGGAACGATCAAGTGAATTCTTTTAAAATGGAATGATTGCATTTTTTACTGCATTAATGTGTAGCGATTCTACGTTTCGACAAGTTTGTGAATGACTTGGATTACGAAACGATTTCAAAAACCAGAAAAATAAACTATCAATTAATTGATTACTTCTTCGACAGCATACCTATAAATCATAATTCAATGAAGAATATTATACAGATCATACTGCATATATGAGATTATTTATGATATGTGTTTAAATGATGTTTCTTTGCTTTCGTGAAAAGTTTAAATCACAGCCTCGTTTCCAATATTTTAAAAAAATGCTAATTAATGCACAGAATCTATTTCTTAATTGATTGATACCAGAACGCAGGATGCTGTGGTACTGAATCACGTGTAGCCTATATAATATAGGTATTCCTCACAGAGCATTTCAAAAACGAATGCACAACCTTTATATCCCTAGCGGTGTTAGGATTGGATATTTAAGTAACATTGTTAAGTAACTTCAAAACTTGGTCTTGGATTGTCTACATTTCTTCACTTTACGAATTTAACAATAAAGTAAACAACTAGGAATTTCTTCCTCACTCTCTCGCCATTGCGACAGAGTATACGATACAAGTTTCCTACGGATATAAGATAAATTGACCGAAGGCGCCTTGCTTCTGGCCATTCTGTTTACATTTTATCGCTACAGAAACTTTAAACATCCTTTGCATGGCTCAGCGGAAAGAGGAGCATTTCCAAGAACCATTCGAATTCCAAAGAATTTTGCTTTATATACAGGGTGTGTGTGTGTGTGTGTGTGTGTAATAATAATTATATATATATATATATATATATATATATATTATTTTTATTTTAATTTATTTTTTTAACATTTTATTATTTCTCAGATAAATTACATACATTATAGGAACACAATTATGCATAACAAATACTTTCTCGCACATAAAGTTTTTTTTTAAATAATAATAATAACAATAACTGTTTACAACGTATATTATTATAATATTCATAACGATGATTATTACAGATGTTTCTTTGCAATTTTACACTCTATATATACAATATCAATGGATATAATCACTCTATATTGCATACTTTTGTTACAGTTATTACATACATTTGATTACATATAATACATACATTACATACATTGGTTTTTTCATGTGATACTTACATTACATGCATTTGGTTACATATGATACATCTTGGATGAGAACTAATTTCTCTGCTTTAATCCTCGAAGCTTATATGCAAGCTTATCTGAGGATGATACCAGTTGGTTATTATTTATTGTTTTTTTTTTTTTTTTTGCTGTGTTGGGAAGCTACGAAATCTATGATTGAGAAATTCGCGCGCGCGCGCGCGCGCGCACACACACACACACACACACACACACACACACACACACACACACACACACACACACACACACACACACACACACACACACACACACACACACACACACACACACACACACACACATACACACACACTTGGAATGTATTGATGCGTCGCTGAACTGGAAGCCTAACGAATGTATTGTGTTTCATTAAGTTTGTATGGTATTTTGGGTGCGTGTTTCTTGTTTGTAGTATGTCCTTAGAGCTCTTTTCAGGCTATTGTAATTTGTAAGGTTTCTGTATTCAAAATGTAATTTGTTTATCATGTCTGGGATGTAGAAGTTTCGCGTGGCCTTTCCGTAGTGATTATCGTATTTATATGTGATATAATTAGTTGTCTGAGGTCTTGTTATACGGTATGTATTTCTAGCTGTCCTAGTTGGCATCGAAATAATGTTTCAGCAAAGCTGCAATTATATAAGGTCTTATATACATTGCAATTACCTTATATACATTGCAATTATATAATTACAATGTATATAAGGTCGTTATTTTCTCTTTGTTCCCAAAAGATCAGTTTTATCATTTTGTACTGTAGCGACATTAATCTATTTAATTTGTAGGGTGCACAGAAAGCATACGTTCTTATAGCGTATCTTAGTATATTTTGGCATAGTGCTTTGTATATTAGTGTTTTTAGGCGTATGGGAACTATGTCTTTTAACCTGTAGAGTTTGCCAGTTATTGTTCGGAGTTTGTTGTGTAGATGGTTTATGTGGCTATTCCAGTTCATATCTGCGTCGAAGTAAATTCCAAGGTATCGTATTGTTTCAACCTGAGTGATTGCAGTCGTTTTGCTGTTCTGTGTGTTTTTTATGTTGGAAAGTGGATGTTGGATGGTTATATATTTGTTATCAACTGGTCGAGTCAGTGGATTTCTGAATATCATTAATTTTGTCTTTTCTCAGTTTAGGTGTATGGAGCTTTTCGTGAGCCAGTATGATCAGTTTATGTCATGTTGCATATTTGTTTGGGCTGTGCTTGCGTTATTATGGATGGATATTATTGCTGTATCGTCTTCGTATTGGAATATCTTACATTTGAGTGGTAGCTGATTAATATCGTGCGTGCAAATGTTGAATAGAGTTGGGGATAGTACAGCTCCCCTGTGGTACTCCACAGGTAGCTCTCTGCTTCGGTTTGACCCGATACGTGTGATTAATAATAATTAATAATATTTAATAAAAAATTTAATAATAATAATAATAATAATAATAATAATAATAATAATAATAATAATAATAATTATTATTATTATTATTATTATTATTAAGAGAGATCTCCAGAGAGTCAGGGACTCATCGAGGGAGGCCACATACTACACGCACCAGCTGTCATACTTATTCTTGAATTCATTCACACTGCTTGCACACACACCACATCGTACAGCAATCCATTCTAATCACGAACCACTCCATGACAGAAAAATCTAGATTTCATCCCCTTCTTGATGGAATTCATTCTGAGCTTCCATGGATGCCCTCTCGTCCTTTCTCCACCCACCATAAATGAAAAATTCCATTAACTGAAATCCTGTATGACCCTTTTATAAGTTTCTCAAATCACCCCTCTCATATCTCATATCACCCCTCTTTTTCCTCTTTGCTGGTGTCTGCAGTCTACAAATTCTCAATCTGTCTTCATAATCAGTATTCCACAATCCTGATATCATTTTTAACACTCTGCTTTGCTCTCTCTCTCTCTCTCTCTCTCTCTCTCTCCAATATATCAGAATCACAACGAAACCATGAGACCAGACCTGCACACAATTATCTAAGTGAGGTCTTATCAATGCCTTGTAAAGAGTCAAAACAACTTCCTTATCTTTACATGTGAACGTTCATTTCAGCACTGCAGTTATCTTTTGATTGTATTTAGAGTCTTAGCTATATGGTCCTTGAACTTCAACTTCTTATCTACAAAAACCCCAAAATCCCTAACCTGATCAGTCTCTTCTAGTATAATCCCATCAATACAATATGATATACGATATCCGATCACACCAAAGTGCATGACTTTACATTTACTACTATCGAACTAGCATCCATTTTCTCGTGCCCGCAATTCCAGCTTATTCAAATCATTCTGTAAGTACTGTCAGCCGCATTCATGATTGCTCTATCTTTGCATCATCAGCAAATAGTTGTATGTCGCCTGTCAAATCCTTCCCAGTATCATTAATGTACAGATTGAATAACAGGGGGACAAGGACTAATCTTTGTGGTACACTACTGACTTCTTTAAATCTTGCAGACACACATCCCCCGTATACGATTTTTGATATCTGTCATTCAGCCATCCACTTATCCGTGCTAATATTCTATAACCCAAATCCATTTTCTTCAATTTCTGCAACAGTCTTCCATGCTGTATTCTGTCAAAAGCCTTAGAAAAATCCAAAAGTATCATGATGTATCCATTCCCCTTGTCTAGTTCAATGGTAACATTGTTATAGAATGTGAGCAAGTTGCTAAAACATGAGTTTCCCTTTGCACCGAACCCATTGTTCGGTGCAAAGTAGAGATTCTCTCTCAACTCATTTATGAACGCAAGCCCTAACCAACTTTTCCAAAATCTTCACCACCACTCCTGATATACTGATTGGTCGTTAATTGGATACATCGGTCTTTGCGCCACCCTGTGCGATGGAATTACCATACATTCTTTCCACTCCTGTGGAATCTTCCCTGTTCTGACACTCAAATTATATAACCTGGAAAAAATAATAGTCAGTTCAGCTGAACGCTCTTTTACCATCCGTTCTGATATCCCATCAGTTCCTATTGCAGCATTCTTATTCAGTTTGTGCAACAGCTCTAATACCTCCTCCTCATACATCTGAGTTTTCGCACACCGTGAAGAGGTAGCAGTGAGTTCAATGTTGCATATGCCAGGCTGATAGCTTTTAGCACTTCTGCATCAGTCACCCACATCTGCATTCAATAGAGTTATTCTTTCAAATTCTTTCTTCCTTTTACTTGCAGCATAACGATAGAATTCTTTTGGGTTGTCTTTAACTTGCAAAGCCAGTTTCTTTTCATAATCGGACTTAGCTTTCCGTACAACACTTGTGACTCTTCTGGCCTGCTGCTTATAATTACAATAACTGACATCATCCTTCCCTATCATCTTTTTCTTCCGAATCTCTTGCTTAATTAAATTACACATCCATTTCACCACTACCCCCCATTTTTTTTTTTTTTTTTTTTTTACCTAGCCGTGTTATTCCTAAAATGGCTCTTTCTATATTTTCGGTTTCTCTAGTTTTTAGTCAGACAAATTATATATTAGTAAACGTTGCGAAATTTTGCCGTTTAGTTTGAGAGATGGATTTGAATCCGTCTATGTCAATGACAAGAAACCATTATATAGAAATTTTTAATTGAGTTCGTTAGTCTCATAGCAATGGCAGGGATTTTCTCTCCGGAAACATGGCTGATTTTATCTCGCAAACAAGGAAACTGGCACAGCACACATTCAGTTGCAACATATCTGTACATAACATTTATTCGCATAAAAAATTAAAATCGCAAGCCTTTTCTTATGTTTTTATTAAAATTTGTCCGATTTACTGAACAATGCTTATTGCATACAGTGCAAAGCACAAACTGAGTCTTGCATTTATTATTATTATTATTATCAACACCCGACCTCCATGGAGTCAGAGACTCATCGTGGGAGGTACTCACTATTGCATACAGTGCTCATCCAACCTCGTTCAATATGTCCACATAATTTTCTAGCATATTTTATAACTAGCAATTAAATAGTTGTTTTTTTCTTCTAAAAGTATGTATATATATTTTTACTTTTCACTTATGCGATTCCGTTGCATTCAACCTCCCTTTTCCAAATACACACGCTACATGAACCAATAGTTTTTTTCAGTTTGTTGGTTCTTGAAAATGTTCGAAATCCACACATTTAGACATAAATACTGTACATATGCCATAGCATTACGTAGGTGAACATACATTGTAACCAAGTTCTTTGGCCGCTTTAGAAAACGACCAAAATTTAGAATGCTAATGAATATGTGATTACACAGTCTTGGAGAGCATGTGACAAAAACTGTTGCACAAGCATCTCTATAATAAGTTTATTTCCATTATTATATTTGTATTTTTTACATGTTTTTATTCACAAAATAAAACAAATGTTTCCTTATACCTTGTATGTCAAAGAGCTTCAGAGTTTTTCCTAATATTAATAATTCCAAACTCTAAAAACTAATGTAGGGCAGCGTCTCTTTCTGAGTTAAACCTGGTTGGTTTTCCTTTTCAGTCGTTTCCGACCTTAGGTGACTTTGTAGTCATTACCCACAAAGTATTCCTGGTGAGATTTTTACAGGGTAGCTCACCATTGCTTTCCCCAACCCCCAATTTTATCCGTGCGGCTCGGGACTGGCATATGACTGGGACGTATTCATGACTGGGACCTGTTTTGAGGGACGAAAAACCCGAGTTTCCTAGTGAAAAAAACCCCTACCTCCGTATGAGACCGGCTAACTCACCTTTAATCGAAAGAGAGGAGATAAAGGTGCCTCACGTCACTGACGGGAATCGAACCCACGTCTTTCCGACCAAACGGCTTCGTCTATACTAACTGAGTTAGGGAGGCTCTTTCTGAGTTAAAAATATTTATAAATGAATCGATTCTGGAATAAGTTTGGTTTAGGATTAAACATTTATTCCTTAAACCTAAACATTTTCGTTACATACAATTAAATATACTTGTTTGGTATATATATAACTGTAGCACTGCCAACTACATTCTGGAGGTTAACTATTATGGATCTCTACCTGAAATCCACAATACTGTAGTTAATAGCATCCTATGTCAGTAGATATGTGTGTTTATGGAAACGGGGAGACCAGTTTGCTGTTTTGAAGGACTAAAAACCCGAGTGAAAAAGCATCCAGCACTGCATGAGACCGGCTAACTCACCTGTGACTAAAAATCCTGAAACCAGCTAAGCTAAGAAGGCTTAACTGTAGTACACGTTGAATGTTATTTGAAGATAATGCGAAAATGTGTTCACTGGTGATGTTTTGATATTTTCAGACATATTTTAAAAAAAAAAAAACATAAAAATCTGCTGTTTATTTTCAACCGGTTATGTGTTTAGATTTGGAATGAAGTCTAAGTTACTTGGAAGAAGGCATTCCCTATGTTTTACTGTATATTGCTGTTGGTAGTTTTCTCAATTCTTTAGAATTTTCATCTGATTCTCTTTTCTGGATAGATGAAGTTCCCATATCAGCATTTTTTATCCACCAAAACAGGGAAACTTGCCTTTAAACGAGGAAAAGAGTTTTGGAAATATTTCTATTGTTTTTTTTCCCTTTTGCTTTGGGGAGGGCCAAGGGACTAGAAATTTCAACAAACGAACTTATAAGAATATAAGTTTTTTTTTTTTTTTGAAATATTAATAGCAGAAAAATTAACAAAATGTAAAGAACAAGGCGTGCGCTTGTTTTTAGACTGCTAATAAATAATCTTAAGAACACTTAAAGGATATCGGAGAAAAACAGAAATGTGGCGCTAAGACCACTTTACTCTATCGCTCGACATGAAAAGTTCGTTTTCTAGCCTGCAATGACGCCTAGTAGACTGGCGTAGTGTTTGATTTTAAAGATAAAATCCAATCTGTATTACATGCTTATACTCCTATAAAGACCAAAATTGGTAATTGCTATCTGAAGAGTCATCGGAAGAAGTGTAAGAAGGATCTTTACTATCATGATTAAAAGTGATCCGCTGGAAATTTTCCAGTTCTCTTAAGATGCTAATGCTTACCGTCTTTATAACTAGCATGAAAGGAAAAAACAGGGGGGGGGGGATATAAAACGATTCTAAATTCCAGACGCGGAATTTAAAATCACGTCCACCAAAAATTTAAAAAAAGTAGTTTCAGAAGACGAATATAGTGTTTTGTGAATTTGAGTAATGACATATGAACACACATTTTCGTCTTCTGAAATCGCTTTTTGATTTTTGATACATGGGATTAAAAATATTCAAAAGAAAGCAATATGTTTGATGTTGGATAGACTAGCTGAAAGAGAATTCAGTTAAAAATCTAGTTATGTGTTCAACCTACAAAATGTTGCAAACCTATAGTACATAAATACCATGAAAGGATTAAGGATTTTTTACATCATTTATTTGTATTTTTAAATTATATTTTACATAGACCGGAATCCCTGCTAGTCTGGAGACCAAACATGCAACTTTTTCAAGCCACGCAGGCCTCCAATAGGACAGAGCCATGAAATTCATCTCCCACCTACGACATTCATAAACACCCATACCTATTGGGCGGAATTCGAAACCGCACTCTGTTGGTTATAAAGCCAGTACGTTAACCACTTTGTTAACAAGGCTGGCCAATTAGTAAAAAAAATGAGATTTTCATACTGTTTTAAATTATTACGATGACCTACATATACAGTAGTTTTAACAATGCATAATTATTAAAAGAATCTTACGGGACTTTGACATTAAGTAATAGCAGGAACATAATTACAAACTTTACATGTGTGAACAAAGTTGTTTTCGCACAGCAGCTTTATTTAGCATTTTAATATTTCATTTAGCATATTACGACATAAATTATATACTAACATAATAATTAATCAATTTAGAAAGTAATCACGTTCTTGCAAAATTTGTAACATCCATTTCATTTTTTTTTAATTTTTTATATTCTTCTTTCATCATTTGTAGAGAGATGATGAAATCTTTTCAAGCTTGTGAAAGTGGCAGCATTGTTTCTATCAACTCTTCTATCGAAATTAATTTTAAGCCGAACTTGAGCAAAAAAAAAAAAAAAGTTGTCACAAGGCAAACTTCTTGTGGACCGAGAAGTTTGCCTTGGTACGTGCGAACGCTCTCTTTTAGCAGCAATATATAAAATACATCTTTTAACGTCTATTCTCCAAAGGAAGTAAGCAATACACATTTAGACCTAACTTTTGGAAATCGG
This sequence comes from Typopeltis vanoorti, assembly GCF_054136105.1. NCBI lineage: Eukaryota > Metazoa > Arthropoda > Arachnida > Uropygi > Thelyphonidae > Typopeltis > Typopeltis vanoorti. The sequence continues at coordinate 5,626,107 of NC_143571.1, forward strand.
TGAGTAGCCGAGCCGTCTATCCTTAACCATCACCAATAGCCAAACTAACTACTTATTATTTTAAAACTGTGGAGTGAAATTATAAAATGTCGGTATCTAGTTATCATAAACACTAGCTTCGTATTATTGTCTAAGCGAATTTTACTGCCGATTTTTCTGAATTGGAGTTATAACCATCGTGCAAAAAAAAAAAAAAAAAAGGGGAAAAAACTGTAATTAGAGTCGAACCTGTAATCTCTCTCTTACAGTCTTACATTATGGAACCAAAAATATTACAAGATTACACCCACACGCAGTAGTAGGCAGCAGTGTGCATGCGTGCAAATATATAAAGATTTGAATTCAACCGTTCTCTGTTACTATTTTCTTGATCTTAAATTCTACACAGGATTACTTTTAAAGCGATCTGTCTCGGTATATGTTTATAAATTTTATGCACCATGAGATATTTGAGGAAAACTTGACCATAAAACAGGGACGTTCATAAAATACTTGGCACGGTCATTCTAATTTAAACAGAATCAAAATGTGTATGTGACCAAAAGCACTACACAAAAATAAGTAACAACAAATAGTGTGCTCAGGGAAAAAAAAAAAAAAACCTTTTCTTATTCTATATTAGGTCTTTTTAGACGCGATTTTTTTTTTTTTTTTGATAAAAGTGTGAGCTAACTTTATTTTATCACTTTATTGGTATGCATTATTTATGCCACTCTGGTTAGCAGTATTTTGAAAAAATTGGTATTTGGGATCTTTACTGAAATGTTCACTTTATTTCAGGTTTGGTTTAAACACGGTATTTATTTATTTTTTTAATATATATATTTATATATATAGGAAAAGCAAGTATGCAACCCATACCGATCGCTCCATAGATTTAGGCACATTCAGTTACATAGATATAGGGAAGCAAGCGTTTAATGTCCTCCAGGCGCTTGCTACCGTGTTCAATCATGGTATCATAATCGTGATACTAAAACAATGTGTTCTGAAACCGTATCCTATGTTAGATTCATTGCTTCCTTGCACATCCTGAACTTTTAACTCGGATAGAAACTAGGATGTTCCGTGTAGAGTCTTCGGTTTTGTTCTTTTCAGATATTGTTGCTGGTTGGTGAGCATTATGTGCTCTCTTGTAGATGCAGGCTGTATGTTTGGTTACCTATCTACAACAGATTTTCGAAAAAAGCAAAGGTCCGTATACAATGTTTTACACTCTACCGCGTAAAAGCTTAAATATCTATTATTACTGCTTACGATAATGCGAAATACGTACGGTGTGTGAAGATTCTTTAGCAGCCTTTATGTAGATAAATACACTAAAAGAAAGGTGTCGCCAGTAATCTGAAACTAACTAAACTATCTCATGAAATAATCACGAAACAGCAGCAGCTACAGGCTAAAAATATCGATGTCGAGATTAATTTACATTAGCTATGAAACAAAGAATCTCGACATCGATATTTTTTAAATGACGGTTTTTCTAAATACTTGAATTTTGTATCCATCCAGCTCTGGTCTTTTGCTGCTATTTGCTTTTAACATTATTCTCTTTCTATGTTATTATTCATGGCTTTATATCATGCATTGCTTTATTTCCTTTTTTCATCCTCCTACTCTCAACTGTGACTTAATTGTCTTGCGGCAAGAAGACAGCATTGTACCTCACATGATTTTTCACCAAGTGTATGAAGGTCTCTGCATGATAGCCTGTTTTCCTCTGGAACTTTTCAAGGCCAAGCATGTGTTACAGTATGTCCTAACAAGAATACGTGGAAACGCTGTGTTTTTCCTGCCGCCGTATTTGAAATGCCACGTTTTGTAATCATCTTTATTTTTGAAATGTTTACGTCATAAATCAGAGAAAGACAATTCACACTACATGTTAAATAAATAAATAAAATAAAGGTGGTTTACGAAGTATCAAATCATAAAAGCGAAAATAACCCTTTGCATTTTTAATGACTGGATTATTTCAAACAATTTGTGTGTGTATGTGTGTGTGTGTGCGTGTGTGTAAAGAGTTGATAAGGCAGAATACCAGAATAAGATGATAACATTTATTTTAATTGACAACACGACGTTTCGTCCTAATTGCACAGGATTTCTTCAGGTGTAAATATACAACCTATGTAGACAAAAAAGTAATTACTAACAAAGGTAGCAACTATTATGCAGTTATATCATATATATATATACATGTCATATATAAGAGACTGATGTTATTTTAAAATACATGTATTTCCAATTCCATGCTGCATTGTTCAGAACGTTGTGCGTGTTTACGCATTCACGTGCACATGTATTCAGACAAGTGCCATTTCCAAAGACTGAGAAGCGTCTTGTGGGTCAGCTGAGAATCGTCTTGTGGGTCAGCACATGTGATGACAAAGCTGAGGAGATAAGCAGGGAGAGGTTTTCACACCAGGCGATAAAATTCATCTACCACCTAAAGACAAACATTCATGCAAACCGCGGGATTCGAAGCAGCCTATTGGATGAAGAGGCGGATGCATTAACCACTCGGATAACTAGGGCTTCAAAACTTTTTTTCCAATGGAAGACACTGAAAATGTAACACTAATTAAAAAAATAAAATTTCTTAAAAGCAAACATTTCATTGCTGAAGTAAATAAAACCCAACACCAAATGGTTCATTTTCCAGCAGGCTTCGGTTAATATCGATATGAATCGGTTGATTAAGGATAGCACTGTTGGTATTCTTCAACAGCAATTCTCGCGTTGGCTTTACAAAAACTATACCTGAAGCGAGCGTCAGCGTACTCCTCGTTTGAAAACTCAGCATATTTTCAGTAAAAGCACAGAGGAATAATCTACCAGTTAACCCCATAGCACACACACAGTGAACAACCGAGAACGTAGGCAAGAATTAGCGTACGCAGATAGACATGGACGGCCAGTAAGTACTATTCTTTCTAGGAGCTGAATCATGAAATATTTCCCTACCTTTCCAGAAGAATCGGATCAGTATCGATATGAACGTTTTTTTTTTTTTTTTTGTTTTGCTAAAATCAGTTCCTGAAGATGAAGATTGGTAAAATCCTCTCAGGGTGCTCTCCATATATAGAATTATCAAAATTAAAGTATCCTTGTGGAGCGCTACCATTGATCCAAAAATTCTGCGAAACTTTGCAGGAATACATTGTGCTTCGTGCGAAAGCGATATCTGAGAAATAAAAAAGTAGTTCCAAAAGTCGCCACCAGGAGCGCTGTATGATGTACTGAATATAGATGTAACTTTTCTGTGTGTAAGGGGAAAAGCGATACAAGCATAAATAACACATTTTTATTCACTTCCATTATGCATTCACGGGCTGTATTGTTCAATGTACTACTGCCCTTACTGGTATGCATCTTTTGCATAGTGTGTTCAACAGCAGAACGCAGCTGTTTGGAACTGATACTGCGTTATGCTGTCTTTCAGCACTGGCAAGGTTATCAGGATGATCCCAGTAAACCCTGTCTTTGAGAAATTTAAAGAGCCAGAAGTCACAGGCAGTCAAATCTGGTGAACGAAGCGGCCATGCAGTGGGAAACACATGACTGGGGCTGATCACTCTGACTTCCCTGAAATGTTCTCGAAGAACCTCCTGTACGGATCGACCAATATTTCATGTAGGGATCCCCATCCTACATGAAAATGACTGAATCCAAACAAAAAAGGCGCTGCTGTAGCTGTGGCAGCACAACAAAATTGTTTATCCTATTGCGATACCTCTTGGCAGTAACTGAGCAGGTTATAGCAACTGGTGAATGTCCTCAAAGAAGAAGAATGGTCCAATGATAAACTCTGTAAACCCACAACAGATAGTATTTTCACAGCTCCGTTCAGGTGAAAGTGAGCCTCATCTCCCACAAAATCATCCAGTCATGCAGCGTCGAACTCCACTCGAGCAAGGAATGTTAAAGTGAATATCAGTTGGCTTTGAAAGTCCCGCGAGCGCAACTCCTGTGTCAAGGTTATCTTGAATGGCAGAAATGCAGAATCTTCCGTACAATTTTCTAGAGTTGTGCAAGGCACATTCATGTATCTTGGTACAGCACCAGGAACCAACATTGTTATTCATGGCTTGCTCGACAACGGCAGTAGCAACTTCATTCACTTGGGAACTGATTGGTTTGCTACCTCTGCTAGGTCTAACTTCCAACGATCTCAAAACGACTAACCATCCTTCGCAGAGCACATGGAGATAGTGGACCTCGTCGACATTTGTTCAGGCGACGAAATTCGCGGAGTGCAGCAACAGCATTTCAACTGTTTAGTAGTACAGCCTCAAGAGCAAAGCACATTGGGGAAAGGTTAATGCAGTGGCGGCTCGTACATATGCACTGCGACACTGCAGCACCCCAAAGGAAAAAATGAAAAAATAAATTTTGTTTGTTTATAAATAATAATAACAATGCTTACAACATGTTAACGGTTACAGCTTATGTTTTGACATTGATTGAATAGTTAATAATTGGAATTGTTCGATTAACGCTTTAGTGTCAGAATTATCACGTTAGGCCAATTGCAGCTAGCCTCGCCGATATTCGTTTGCGCTTCTCATTGAACGTTACAAGTGATTCCGCCACTGCTCGTTTGGGCAGTGTATCTTATGCTTGCGCGCGTTATTTCTGTGAGATACGAAACTTTTATTATTGGTGCGTGTTCGTGGTGAACTATTTTTTCTAAATCGTATTTTATTTTGTTAAAATAACATATAATTATTTATTTATGCCATCATTAATGCCATCACTGTGGACAGTATTAAAACCCGAATCAAGGGAAAAATTCCTTGTCCATTTTTTAAACCTTCCTGGTACCTGTCGGGTGTCAGGAGGGTTTGCAAGTGCATGGATTTGCATGATATGCAAATTCCATGTGTTTGGTCTTTACAACGCCCCCGGTGAATTTTGGAACTACTCCCCCCCCTCAGATATCACTTCCGGATGACGCACAATGTATTCCTCTTAAGAGTTTCGCAGCATTTGGATCAATGGATGGTACTCCAAGGAGATACTTTAATTTTGATCACCTGTATATGAGGCAATGAACGTGATATGTCAGCATATTTGAAATCTTCAGGGGCCCAAACTTATAATTTTGGTTTGGGTTGGAATTACACCTGGAGCAGAAGCAACTCAAGCTGTGAGCCCGATTTGTGATGTCTGTTGATTGCGTTTTCCGTTCAATTTTCTTGCGGGAGGAAAAACCATGTTAACGGCAGGTGAAACTGGCTAACTTACTTTCAGTTGCAAATCATCTTCCTAGTCAAAGGGAAAATTGTCGAGAGTCATTTTCACAACTGCACTCGAACTTTGTTTATCAGAATGTTATCACTAAACAAGCATCCAATGAAAAAAATCTCCAAATCAGTGATAAATGTTATCTACATGGTGGCATGTATGCCCATTGGTCAATACTAGAAACAGAATCATTAAATCATTATCTAATTTTCACTCACAAATATGGAAACCCATATTTTCCTGGATTTCAGTAGATCTCCATGTGCATCGAGATTCTTTCTCATGGGAGAAAGAATCTTGAACTGCAATTATTCGCTAATGCAACAACTCAGTCACATCCTTGATATCTTTAGCAAACTCGTGTACTGTGTTTAGTACACGAGAGGTTTTTTTTTACTCCCTTCCCCACAAAAAAAAAAAATACATCAAGAGGGGATCAAATTTGGTAGCCTAAATGCCGCAACCTAATTCTTTCACTCCATCTGTAAATTTCCAGAATTTATGGAAATTTAGTAAGACTTTCACTGGGGCAGCATATATAATCAGACCCATAATGAAGAGGTATCTTTGTGGTATGCGAAGGACCAAGTATCTTTGCAGTATGTTCAGCTATGTTATCCTTGTTGGTGTGGTTTCCTAGATGATTAGCCCAATTTAGGAACACCACACACATTCAGTTTGGAATTGTCACACTTTTATTCCGTTACAATGTGTAAATTTCCACTTCATCAAATTCAACAATATGTTGATGCACCTTACCAGGAAGATGAAAACTACCCCTTAGCAGAGCAGATCTTTATGCCCAGTCTTTTGTGTTCTGTAGTTATTGGAATATGCAATTACGAATGAATTTATAAGGGGTATGTTGCAAAATTGTGTATGCCGCTTCGATTCAAGCCCTTTCATCAGGACAGATCTTTGCTCGAATCCCATCTTAGAATGTGAGGAACTATTATAAGGACTTTTGTAAGTGAAAGTGAGTTAGGAAGCGGATTTTTTTTTAATTCTCGAAAACTAGGGTTTTTGATTCCGGAGTGGGGGAGGAAAACAATCCACACAACGAAAACGCGCAGTTAACAGACACGACATTCTGGTTGGGCTGACCGTAATTTCAACTAAATTAAACAAACAAAAAGCTATTTGATCGCCATTCCCTTTTGTTATTGCTACCTTTCAAACAGAATCAATTTTCAATAGCTCTTTATGCCTTACCACTATGTTATGTCGCTTAATGGATACTGTCCGTATTTTATTTGCACTTAACAAAATAAACTGTTTTGTTATCGAAATTAGGAGATGGGAAGTACCATTTCAGGTGGGAGATGAATTTCATCGCCCGGTGTAATACCACCGCCCGCTTATTGGAGAAGTGGCTTGCAAAAGTTCCAGGTTTGATCTGTATAGCAGGGTTTCCGAGCTATGTAAAAAATGAACAAAAATTTATAAAATTGATTAAATGGGGAAACAATCCCTAGCACACCAATGGTACAAATGTACTAATGGTTTATAGAAACCTTTCGCAGTTGAGAGTTACATAAAAAAATTTCTGCTGGACTTTGTCTACATAACAATTTGGAATGTAAATACATTCTGCAGTCATTCATATCGTCGTTTGCAGCTATTTTGTCTACCTAACCCTCGTTCATCCACGGCTCAGCATATGAAACTTTTGAGCATGGGATTGTTGCAAAACTTTAAAGAAGAGTGCTGGCATTTGTATTTGTTTTCCAGACTGGAAATAACTGCCGCAGGTGCTTTCTAGAAGTTCAACTTACTTTCGGAGAGGAAATAGAGAAACTATAAAAGTTTCTATATTCGGCGGATCCAAACGTAATCGAACCTTTCATGACAGGGGCAACTCGTAGTAAAGGTGGAGTAAGCTCTGATCACTATCCTTGATATTTTCTCATAATGTAAAAACACAGCCCCTAGGGGATGTAATACTGTAATTACATTATGAGGCGGTCACTACCCAGACCGGTTTCAACCTTTTTTTGAGGTCTCATGAGTATTACATCCCCTAGGGGCTGTGTTTTTACATTATGAGAAAATATCAAGGATAGTGAGGGAGCTTGCTCCACCTTTGCTTCGAGTTGCCTTGGTGTTGTACTACCAAGTGGTCATTTACACTTGGATTCGCCGATAGTTTTTCGGTACATATGAAACTCATAGATTCGTAGTTCTCGATCTTAGAGTTTTGCTTACTGGCAGTTGAACAACAAGGGATTTGTATCCCCTTAATTATTATTAAGGATGTCAGAAAAATAGGCGTTTGGCTTTCAAACTTGATGTTTGTTTTGCTGCCTGTTTTCGAAGCCTTAATATTTTTGTTATCGATTTTCACAGACTTATTTTAGTTCAAAACCCTTTAAGTATAAAGCAGATTTATAATTAATATTTTTTTATTATTATTACCAGAGGTCTCCCGCGAGTCAGGGACTCATCGAAGGAAGCCATATAACATCTACACCATCTACCATGCCTTTTCATGAACTCATTCACCACCTTCCAAAGGCAAGCCATTCCAATCACGCACTGTGCTGAGAAAAATCTAGCTCTACTCCCCCCCCCCCTCTTTCTTAACTGCAATCATTCTGAATACTCTCTCGTTCTCATTCCATCTTCCATGAAATGCTTGCATCCTAAAAGGATATTAGGATGCAAGTATTTGGATAGCGTATCCGCTCTCCCGCCATGGATGTTTGTGATTGTCTGTGGAAATAACAGTGGCGGTCGGCGGTAGGTGGCGTTTGTGTAATTGCGGTCAGTTGGTGATTGAATGGTGGAGACGGAGTTGTAGAGCAGATGCCCTCCCTCGATGAGTCTTTGGACTCCCTGGAGGTATCAAATAATAATAATAATAATATATACAGCGCCGGCGCCTAGTCTTTTTCTTGTGTGTGCGATTAATGTTCGGCGCCTTTCCAAAAAAAGTTTTTTTTGAATAAAGTGTGAATAAAACGAACAGGAAACGAAAACCGCTTTACAGTATAATGTTACCTACAGATTAGTCCTGCTTATACAATTTTTTTTTTTGCACGGAACTGAACAATTAATCATAAGTTGATTTATGATACATCAAAAAATAAAGAACTATTTTAGGTATTATTAAAATTAAAGGGATATTAATCCCACATTGTTTTAAAACCGAATAAGAAACTCAAAGATTGGAATCAGAGTTTCATGCCGAATATAGTAAACTATAAAGTATCGACGATTACTAGCGTGAGCTAATGCAAGTAGTCCTAGTACAATCTCGGGCAACTCGTTGCAAAGGTGGGTAAAGTTCTGATCGCTATTCGTATTTTCCATAATGTAAAAACACATTTCCTAGGAAATGTATACTGTTATTACATTATGGTGGGAGGTCACTACCCAGACCGGTTTCAGCCTTTTTTTGAGGCTTCATCAGTGAGTAGCTAGACCAAATAGATAAGGTATAACGAAAAGAACTTATATATATATACTCTGCTATACGAGTTGTCAAACAATGTGGGATTAATATCCCCTTAATTTTAATAATGTTTATATCGCCGAAATGAAGCCTATTGGCTCTTTATATTTAAGTAACTTAATGGTTGCACCTGTTTGACAACTCGTATAGCAGAGTATATAAGTTCTTTTCGTTATACCCTTTGGTATCTATATCTATAGTTGGTCTAGCTACTCACTGATGAAGCCTCAATAAAGGCTGAAACCGGTCTGGGTAGTGACCTCCCACCATAATGTAATAACAGCATATATTTCCTAGGAAATGTGTTTTTACATTATGGAAAATACCAAGAATAGCGATCAGAACTTTACCCACCTTTGCAATGAGTTGCCCGAGATTGTACTACGTACTAGGACTACTTGTATTAGCCCACGCTAGTAATCGCCAATACTTTATAGTTTACTATATTCGGCATGAAACTCTCTGATTCCAATCTTTGAGTTTCTTATTCGGTTTTAAAACAATGTGGGATTAATATCCCCCTTAATTTTAATAATGTTTATATCGCCGAAATGAAGCCTATTGGCTCTTTATATTTAAGTAACTATTTGAGGTATATTTTCGTAAATTTTAATCAAAAATTACAGTGATATAATCGGGTCCAGGATACAATTTCAGAATTTATTTGTTCGTTTCCCGGAAGATCTGAAGAAGCCCGAACGGAAGACGACGTACATTCATAATTATATGTACCACTCAGGTTTCTGTGATGGCAAGTTATTTATTAAACTTCATTTATATATCGATGTGAACTGAGCAGTTATGTTCTATAAAACGGATTTTTATGCTGTTTCCACGATATTTCAACATGATCTCGCTTCCAAATAACAATGAGCAAACCAAGAAACCAAATATTTAGTGAGATACAGAAACCGAATATACCACGCAAGTCATTCATGGTATATAAATTTATGTTATACAGAATAGTTATCCATACAATACAATCTAACTCTTCTTAAACTCATTCACTGACGAAGCACACAAAACCACCTCTGGCATTCCACCCATTCACTCTCCTCCAAGCACAAAATCTAATCCCAATAGTCTTGCTAACTATGCTTTTACAATTCCAGAGGTGACTCCTCGTTCTCTTTCTCCTCTCCTACCGTGCATTGAAAAAAGTATTCGGTATCAATCCTATAAAACTGCTTTAATGACTTAAACGCTTCTATCGTCCTCTTTTTCGCATATTAGCTAGTTTTTGAAGCCCACAGACATTCATTCTATTCTCATAGATAGCATTCCATAGATTTGTCACAATCTTCGTCAATTGCTTCTGGATTCTCTCCATCACTTCTTCATCCATCCAGGCGGCCAGTTCTGTGCGTGTTCAGATGTGGCCTTATAAGAGGAACAATAATCTCCCTATCCCTGTTTGTCAGCGTGTTCTTCAACAACCATATGTTTTGGCCACCTGTGCAATATGTTCTCTAAACTTCAACTCCCTGTTCACAATCACCCCAAATACCTGCCTCATTAATTAAGCATACAGCTTGTGATCTCCTTCCCAAAGTGCATGACCTTACACTTTGCCAAGTTGAACTGGCAGCCATTTATCCTTGTCCATACCGCCAGTCTAAGTCATTCTGATCCTGCAGTATCTTTACACCATCTTCATTACCTACCTTTCCAGCTTTGCATCATCAGCAAACAACCGAATATATCCTCTCTAATCATTTCCTATATCACTGATTCATAACACTCTAATTTTCTGCTCTTTCTGTAGTAGATATGTGAAAAGGAATTTCAAAAGAAATATTGAAATGCATCTGGATAAGATAGAGTTAAACAGCAGTTGATAATAAATATCTGCGCGCGCGCACACTTTTTTTAAAAAAAACTTTTTACTGTATATTATTTGATCTATGCAACTTTGTACTCGCATTCATTGAATCCAATTTCTTAATCCCACGTTTGAGAATTGTTTTAAGTATAAAAAACGTAACATCTCTATAACGTTGACTCATTTGCACATTTTCTATTATTCTCTTATTAAATGATACTACACACCACGGGCTCTGTTCCCCTTTCGAGGATCTGTAGCTTGCAAATGTAATAAAATCAGGACGTTCTATAGATCAGCATTGCATATTAGTAGGTAACAATCAGGATAAATCCTCCTATCTCATAATAATGCTAAATCTCAGTGACTGCTTCTGAGGGGATCTCTTCCCTTGAAACTTAGACATTTTGTCCACACTCCCTTTCTTCGTATTAAGACATCACGTGACCCGGAACTCCCGCCTTTCCTAACGTCCACATTCCTTTGTTCCTTTGCAGCTCCTGACGTCATACATCCTGTAGCCTTCGCTCCCGTACACCACCCTCTACATTCCGCAGCGATATGCCCGTCACCGACCAGCCTGACGTCAATGGACTTCTGGAACAGCAGAGAATTGCAGGTAACGGCGAAGCGCACAACGGAATCACTACCCTCACCCTCAATACAGGTCCTTCGCCTAGCAGGTACGCCATGATTCCGCGGACGTTCACCGAACGGGTATCTGTGAGTTCGGACGGCCCGAGGATCGACCGAATATTCAGGTCAGTGTGTAAATACGATAGTGGCCATCGCTACTGTACGGGGATTGAGTATGTCTCTAGACAGGTGCCTGCGCATTATGTCTCCACCGTTACGTGGAAAGTCGAAGAGGAATCGGTAACGTATCATGATAGTGTAATTTTTTCCCCAAAAATGAAAGCGCGTCGGTATTTTGAAACGGTTGTTGCCAGCACGCCTACTGTGATGCATTCCTTCGTCTCTACCTTGACCCACTGGCCGGACTACAAAAATCGACAGTACCTCACTAGCATAACTTTCGAGCCAAAAGATATAGCGAACGACGAAACGAAACATTATTCATACCATCAGGTATACACCATGGAAGCACCCAATTTGTGTGCTGTCGTAAAAGAACAAACTAATGGAATCTACAATGGAATCAGTATGACGCTAGTAGAGGGAACTGCATAATGACTGTACCTGCATCTTATGGTATAATATAATCCCACAAAATTACGATTTAATATTAATGTCTTGGTTTTTTAAATTAAAAATTAAAAACTATTACTTATTCATTATTATTAATAACAGGCCATATATCAGGCATGCATACTAATAACAACGCTAGCGCAATATATTGTTCTAGCAATAAGAAAGTATAAGCGAAATATAATACCATATTTCACAAGAAATGCTTTTGTGCATCATTCAGAAATATGAATGTGTTATCTTGATCATGCTAAGAGGAATATGAGTCGAAGTGGTTTACAGTGTATCTGTTACTATCTAAAATACTTTGATCAAAGCAACTAAGAAAAAAATGGTAAAAATTTTATAGCTGAAGTGGTTCGTAAAATTTAAGGTCTAACATGTAGAAGATTAAAAATAATTTGGGTTTCTCAACACATTTGGCTATGCCAAATGCCTATAGTTTCTAATATATACAAAATTAACTTACCTCCCAGAGTTGATAACACAGAGTGTAGAGAAGAAGACATGGCAAGGACAGATGGAAACCAAGCAATTTGACAATAGCATCCCCCCCCCCTAGCATTATAACTGTAAATAAATGTGAGAGAGAGTCATAATTTTTGGAGAGCTAAGAAAAGATAGGTGGGTTCATATAAGGTCCAATTACAAGCTCAGCTCTTGTTATCAATACAGATTGGTCATTTGTTTTTCAAGTTATTCACAAAACTGTTAATAATTTTAAAATTATTTTCTCTTAAGGAGAAATATTTCTGATATGTAAATAACAAAACTGCAGTAATATACTGAAATTCTGTATATCAGTTGTAATAAATTCTTTGTATACAATTTAATTTGAATTATCAATAATAAAAATTGTAACTATTATCACTTTAATGGATGCCATGATTGCTGTACATAGAAATGTATAAAAATCTGTATATATACAGAATAATAAAAAATATTTTATAGAGCCAACGTATAGTCTTTTACCAGTCATAGCTTATTCAAAATGATTATGTGAATGACAGCACAAATTCCTAGGGAAAGAAAAAAAAAGGATAATTTTCTCTTATGATGAGAATGAGAAATATCAAGAACTTCATAATGCAACACTAACTATTCGAGAAAGAAAACTAAAAGCATTATTAGCTAGGAATAAAGATGAACAATTCACATGCAGCTATAATGTAATATCTATATCTATAGTGAATTTTAAAAGTATTACTGGGTTATAGAAAATTAGCTTTCCAGTATTTATTTATTTTTCAATTAAGAGAATGTTAATTCTGATCTTTCACATTGCATATATTTTTAAAATCCATGTTTTTAGTGGGTCCAAACTATACCAATTGTATGTGATTGTGACAATGAATACTGATTTTTATAGTAATTCCGATCATCAAAATTTGTTGACTGCATTACTATTGGAGGGATGAAGTTTGAAAAGAAAGAAGAAACATTATTTTTCTTGAAAAACACAGAAGCAGAGATAAAGAATTTGCTATTCCATCTCTATAAGACCTTGATACATCCTAATATGGTCACTTGGGGATGAAGTAGTGGAGAAAATCCAGAGTTCAGTAGCCAGAGGAATTCCCCCTAATGAAGATAGATTAAAGGTTTGTGGGTTGCAAAAGTTGGTTAATAGGAAAAGATGAGGATACGATAGGAACATTGCTTAAAGGGTTTTATAGAATTCATGCAGGGAAAAATTCAGCTAGAGCGGAACAAACAAGTGGTCATCCCTGGAAGTTGAGTAAAAGTGTGGTTTGGAAGAGTGTGAAGACTAGATTTTTGCTTGAAGAGTGGTGAATGAATGGAATGGTTGCAAGTCAGTTGTTGGTGTTTTGTCTGTAAACTTTCATGAGAAGGTCTGATAGGTATCATGTGGATAATTTGGATCTCCCACAATTATTCAGGGTTAGGTTACCCACAGAACAGCAATATCACCGATATATTTTTGCATTTATTCCTGTTAAAGAACCCTAATTGTTGCCTGGCTTTGTGTGATTCCTGAAATTAAACACAATATACTAATGCTTCATGAAGAGGATGCTAACATTGCATCACATTCAATGTTAAAAGTAATTCATGTCATCAAATTCATGTTAAAAGGATTAAACTAATTTTATTACACATTCATGTTAATAGCCCGGGTGTATGGTCACGAATATGGACACCTTTGAGCCGTTTGATCAGAATGTACTGATGGCATAGCAATTCAAATTCTTAGCTTTCGAGTGGTTTTAAACCACCCAGAAAGCAAGGCAGGGTGTACAGTGAGACAATAGCACCTAGAAATCAGTGGCTGTGATTCGTTATTGTGTCAACCAATCCAACTGAACGTCGTCATTTGTCATGAGTTGCTATTCTTGTTTTCTGAGTTTCATTTGTTTTGCATGCATGAAGTGTGAACCAATATGTTGAGGACACTGATATAAACAAGTTTTTAATATATTGTTGTTGTTTCATCTAGTCATTTTCGACTCCTGGTGATTCTATGAACATGCATTCTCCATTCAGATCTGTCCCTAGCCATATCTTTCAGAATCTCCAAGCACATTCCAGTTGCTTCTTTAACTCCATCCACCCATCTAATTCTTGGTCTTCCTCTTCTCCTGCTTCCATCAACTTTAGCAAGCATCATCATCTTCTCCAGACTGTCATTTGTTTGCATAATGTCCGAAGTATGACAATTTTTGGTTGATGATCATAGCTTCAAGGGAGCAATCTGGCTTTTTTCTGTCTATCACCGATTTATTGGTTTGCTTTGCAGTCCATGGTATTCTTAGTAAGTGTCTCCAAACCGATAATTCAAATGCATCTATCTTCCTTCTTTCACTCTTTCTCAAGGTCCAACTTTCACATCCACAGTACCACAGGGAATACCATTGCTTTCACGATTTTGATTTTTGTTGCGAGGCTGATATCTTTAAAGATCTTGCTTAAATTTGTCATTGCTTTCTTTCCGAGTAATAATCTTCTAACTTCTTCAGTACAATACCCATCTTTATCAATTCGGGATCCTAGGAGCACAAGATTGTTAACTACTTCCATTTTCTCTCCATCTATTTCAAAATCATTAAGTTCACATGTTGCCATAACTTTTGTCTTTTTGAGGTTAAGTTTAAGACCATATTTAGCACTTTCTTCTTTAACTTTCATAATAAGTTCCTCCAAATCTTCTTTGCATTCTGCTAGCAAGGTGGTATCATCTGCATACCTCAAATTATTAATATTTCTTCCACCAATTTTAATTCCAACTGAAGACTCCTCCAACCCTGCCATTCTTAAAATGTACTCACTGTACAAGTTAAACAGGTACAGAGATAAAATACATCCTTGTCACACCCCTTTACCTATGGTGAAATACTCAGTTTCTCCAAGATCTGTTCAGACAGTAGCTTCTTGTTCATAATAAAGATTCCTCAGAAGGATAATGAAATGCTCTGGTACTCCCATTGTTCTTAACACATTCCACAGTTTCACATGATCTATAGAGTCAAAAGCCTTGTTATAGTCAAGGAAACAAAGGTAAACATTCTTTTGATATTCCTGTGCACTTTCTATTATCCATCTCACATTGGCGATTTGATTTCGTTCCTCTGCCTTTTTGAAATCCTGCATGTTCATCTGGCACTTCTTCATGAATGGTTTGTCTTTTCTGAATGATCTTAACCCTAGACTGCTTCCCAGGGTGATGTGTTACCCCAAGTGACTCCATTTTCTCCTACAAATTAGTCGCAGATGCACACAGCACTTCCCCCACCCAACTATACTCTAATCAACAATCGTTCTCCATATCAGTCAATGAGTGAGTGTAGTTCATGAAGTATGTATCGTTCTGTAAGACTGTTGGGGTGATAGCATACCCCGGTGAGCATTAGTGTATATTAAATTTGCGTTAGGGACCACAGCTATTTCTATTAATGTAGTGACAGAAAGTTGAAGAGGTCTCTACAAAATCAGAAGTTATGCTTTTTTATAACAACACAAAAGGTGGAGTTGAGAGTTTCGACTGGATGGCTCACAACTACACAACAAACCACAAAACCAGAAGATGACCTCTGCGTTATTTTTATGGGATGCTGGATCAAGCAGGAATCAACTCGCAGATAATTCTTCAGTCAGCAACTAAGAAAAAGATGATTAGGCACCAATACTTGAAGAATCTGGGCTTGAATATTGTGACACCACACATGAAAAGGAGACTGGCTCAGCCACTGTCTAGAGAACTTACAAATATCATAAAGAAAGTTCTGCACATCCAAGGTGATGAAGACACCAATGCTGGTCTTGCTGAGGGACCTCCAGAACCAAAATTGGTGTCTTCATGAAGAAGCAAGCTAGATGTCAGATCTGTCCATGAGCCAAGGATCGGAAAACCAAAGGCCGTTGTTCAGTATGTGATCACAGGAAAGACATTTGTGATGTGCTAGAAAGAATTAATGTTCTACATGGTTTATAAACTGATTTTGATGCATTTTAGTCTTTTTTTTAAATTTTATTAGATTTATCAACTACAAATCATTCACATGGTAGACAAATGTTTTATTTTTGTGTAATATATTACTAAAGCAAACATCAATTTTTGACACTCGTTTGTTTTGCGTAAATAAGTTTATTTGTATTTTAAGGTATTTTTTTCTTCATGTACATTTTAACTGAAACCTAACAACACATTTGCACAAGAAAAATTAGGATATATTCTTTTTTTTTTTTTTTTATGTTTTCGTTAGAAAGTATGACACTTGGTAAATATCAGTAAAAATTTAAAATTACATAATATTGTATTTTATTTTATTTTCCCTTCCTTTTTCTCCTTTTGAAATATCGTAGTAGGTAAACTCTATTAATAGCTTGGGCTATCTAAACACAATAACAATTTCAATTACTATAGGTAATTGTGACACCACACATGAAAAGGAGACTGGCTCAGCCACTGTCCAGAGAACTTACAAATATCATAAAGAAAGTTCTGCACATCCAAGATGATGAAGACACCAATGCTGGTCTTGCTGAGGGACCTCCAGAACCAAAATTGGTGTCTTCGTGAAGAAGCAAGCTAGATGTCAGATCTGTCCACGCGCCAAGGATCGGAAAACCAAAGGCGGTATTGTTCCGTATGTGATCACAGGAAAGACATTTGTGATGTGCTAGAAAGAATTAATGTTCTACATGGTTTATAAACTGATTTTGATGCATTTTAGTCTTTTTTTTAAACTTTTATTAGATTTATCAACTACAAATCATTCACATGGTAGACATGTGAATGATTTGTAGACATGTGAATGAATGATTCTTCTCCTCCTCCCTCCCCTCCACTATAGGTGGAGGGGAGGGAGGAGGAGAAGAAATGTTGTGGGGTGATAGCATACCCCCAGATGAGCAGTGATGATGTCTAAAAAAGGGGTGAGCAGTCTAGGGTTAAGTAAGACTTTACTTGCATGAGAAATCAGTGCTATAGTTCTGTAATTTTCGCACTCTCTTGCATCACCTTTCTTCAATAAAGGTATATAAACTGATTTTTTCTATTCCCTAGGCCATGTAGTTGTGATCCAAATTTGCTGACATAGAGCTGCTAAAATTTTAACTGCCTCTTCTCCCAGGGCTTTGAGCAGCTCAATAGGTATTCCATCTCCTGGTGCTTTCTTACTGGATGTTGCAGTGCCCACCTTACTTCACTCTCCAGTGGTACTGGCTCCTGTGTATAATCCTGCTCTTCAAATTTCTATAATTTTCTATAAATAATTTATAACTTTTTTGTCCATTTTTACAATGGGAAACAGCATTGACGATCTACTGAATGTCCTATTTTCTGCCATTTTGGAAATTGTATGATTGTAGGCAAAGGAGGCGAGCCTCGTGACGTGAATTTTACTGCACAGGTTTGCATAAGCCACATGACAGCACACCCAACTGAAATGGGCATGCAATGCCACAACACAATAAGTCTTCAGACTCAATTTGGGTACCTGTACAAAAATAATAACAATAGCAAAATAATACAGTGGACTGAATTCCTGTACTCATCTTCAGACATGAAAGTTGAAATCAAGGGAAACTATAGCACTCCCTTCTCAATCTTACTTCTTCTGGAGTAAGATGGGTGAAAGTTATAACTGATGCATTCTCAAATATGTTTTAAATGAATCCATGGAGAACTGTGACATTGGGGTGACAGTAGGAGCAAGAAGAATAACTATCTAAAGTTTGCTAACGATCTCTACTAGAAAACAGATCAGAAAAGCATGCATCCTTTCAGGTGCGTACAATGTTAAGACAATGGTCTGGGTAGTAACCCTTCCTATAATGCTTATCATTATACACAAACCCAAAAGAATGCATGTTTTGCCTTACTAAGGCAGTTAATGTGAAGTCATTAGCCCCTATATATAAACAACCTAGTCATAAAGGTATTTCACACACAAACTTTGTTTGCTTAAACTTGAATAAAGAATTAAAGAATAATATAATTTCTTGGCATCTTTAATTTAATTTATAACTAAGTAAAAAAAAAAAAAAACTTTCAACAAATTGCTGTAATCCAGAATATTTTAATATTAAGGTGGTACACCTTTTCACTACTTGTATATGGGAAATATATAACTTCTGCATTACTTTCACCTTGGTATCTAATTGAATTGGAAGATGGCGGCTCGCGTGTTAGTGTTTCGTTTCGTGTCGTGTATTATTGATGGTGAATTGTGAATTTGACTGATATGTTTTTAGAGATTTATGCTTATTCATTAGCAATATCAGTTAATTGCTTGCTGCCATAAACAGGCACTTTATTTTCCATACTAGTTCATCCAGGTAAGTCAATTGAATTTAAAGGGCGATACGCTAGACCTACTGCTGCTAGTATCGCCATTGTTGTATTTTATATCGTGACATCTTATTGCTGGTAGACACCTTAGTGTGTCTACGGGATTTGCTAGTGGACCCTCAAAAGTCCACAGGATTATCTGTACCTGCTCGGAACACCTGAGCAATCTCTACTCTTTCTCCATCCATGTCTGAACACATTTCCAAATTATTGTCATGGCAAAACTTCTGAATGAGGCCAAATTTGAGGAAGTATACTTTGAATTCCTCAAACTAGGAAAGCTGCTGAGTGATAATTGGCCAGGAAAAGTCAAACTCTTTGACACATTCCCCCCCCACAGCAGTCACAGAGGATAACATGGTTGACATGAGTGAAGAGCACATAACTCTGACACAATCAGATTTAGCACACTCCCCAAGTATGGAAGATGCTACATCACAAGACAGCAGTTATCATACCTTGGAAACAGATACAGAGTTTCAATTGGTGAAAAAGAAGAGGAAAATCTCCACCAATGTGGAAGAACCCAAAACAACAGGGAATAGTCATAAAGAAAAGATACCACCAGTAATATTAACCACCTTACCGGCCGTTTATGGATCAAATACGCATCCGCATACGCTTCGTATCCATCATATATTTCATTGTTATAACAATGGTATTACAATTTTAATAAGCACTTCGCATCCATGATAACGTGAACGTCTATAGACGTCTTGGCCAGTAGCGTGGTTAAGGGATAAGGAAAAATGGATCCCTGTCTCATCAGCCCTAAGAGAACAAAACATCTCATTCTCATGGGCTAAAAACTCAGATGAGGGAGTTAAAATACAACCCACTACTGTCTCGGATTACAGACAGATGACCAGATTTATGGACAATGCTAACGTCCCATATCACATCTTCACTTTACCCAGCGAAAAGAACCTGAAGGTTGTTCTACGTGGGATAGCTGAAGGTATCACTCCTGAAGATGTGTCCACTGATCTCTCCAGACAGGGCCTGTCCCCAGTTAAAGTGAGCAGAATGCTCAGATCAGATAAAAGACCAATGCCTTTGGTGCTGGTGGAAATAAACAACACACAAAAGCAGATCTATGAACTGACTGTAGTATGCGGTCTCAAAATTTCAACTGAGCCTCTCAGGAAAAGAGCATCTGCAGATCAGTGTCATAGATGCCAAAGGTTTGGACATGCCCAAAAATTATGTAAGGCAGCCTTCAGGTGCTTGAAGTGCGGCGAGGGACACCAGACCATCTCTTGCACCAAACCTCGCACAACTCCAGCATGCTGTGCAAACTGCAGAGGATCTCACCCTGCCAACTACAAGGGATGCCTTTCCAATCCAAAAAATCGAGGACCAACAAAAGTCAATCTTGTTCCACCATGTACCAACGTTTTAAGCAACCAAACAAATCGTCTTCCAGTCCGAAACACCTTGCCTTCTACCTCACAAGAAGGAACAACCATGACCAAAACATATGCTGAGGCTGCAAGAACTAAGCCTCCTACATCTCTCAAGCTAGAAAGCTCCAACATAACATCCGTTTTAACAACCTCACTTGCCACTATGCTGCAAGAATTCAGCAAGACATTCCCCTCAACATCTTCCAGAAAGAGATTCCTGCAAGGCACTCAAAACATTATAACAGCCATCTGTCATGAATAATGAATTCAAACCAAAAGCTCTTAAGATAATAGCATGGAATGCAAATGGATTGATGAACAAGATTTTGGAATTTCAAGAATTTTCAACTCATCTCAGTGCTGATATCATCTTGATTGGTGAAACACACCTAAGACCAGCTAATAACCCAAAAATCGTGGATACACTATGCACAGAAACGACAGAATTGGCACAAGAGGTGGAGGCACAGCCATATATATAAAGAGTTGTTTGAATCATAATACAATAGACAAGCCCAAAACAGTCAACCTGGAAGTGACCGGTGTGGAGGTACATACCTTCAATGCTGGGAGTCTCGAGATCTATGCTGCTTATAACCCTCCAAGCATTCTTCTGCTGACAACAGATCTGGACTCCATACTTGGTCCAAATGATTCCATAATAATAGCAGGAGATTTCAACTCAAAACACACATCTTGGTACAGCTCATCAACTAACACCAAGGGCCACACACTTTTCAACTGTTGTAGGGCTGGCCACTACAACAGAGTTGAAGTGGCCGGCCCACCCATTTCAGCCCTTCGGGTGGCTTGGATGTGCTGGACATTGTCATCTTTAAAAATTTAAGATACCAATTCAAGTTGGAATCAGTCAATGAATTATCTTCTGACCACAGTCCCACAGTGCTTAATCTAGGTTCATCAGATCAATTCTCTCCTCTGCACACATACCATGGGACAAGTTAGCCAAGGTTCTTCCCGATCATATTGGTCCGGTGCCCAATATCAGTAAAAAGGAAGAGATTGACACAGCAATAAATAACTTAATCAGAAAGCAATTGAATCAGTCAGACAATCCACTGTCTTCAACCCAATGAACCATATCCCTGAAGAAATCATGGATCTAATCAGAGCAAAAAATAGAGCCAGGAAGAGATACCACAATAAAGAGCCCCACAAGATAAAAAAGTATTGAACAATCTAAACAGGCAGGTCCGAGAAGCTCTTCAAAAGCACAGAAACCATCAATGGGAAAACAAATTGGCTAACATCAATACTGAAGATCATTCTGTATGGAAATTCTTAAGAGCAATCTGCACCAAAAAGCAACTCATACCCCCTATACAAACCAAGAAAGGGACAGTTCACAAAGATGAAGAGAAAGCCGAAGCACTAGTAGATAACCTAGAATCTCAGTGCAACCCATCGTATACAAATTTAAATATCAACCTTATGTACAAGATTCGTCGTCATGTTAGGACAACCTTAAGAGAGAACACAGTTAACTCTGAACATATCACTCCTACAAATCCAACAGAAATGATAAATATCATCTCCCATCTAAACAATAAAAAAGCTCCAGGACCGGATGGCATAACTAAGAGAATAGTAAAACTACTTCCAAGAAAGGCCATAGTCCATTCGTCAACATTACAAATTCCATCTTTAGATTCCAGCATTTCCCTACTACATGGAAAACAGCCACAATCATACCACTGAAGAAGCCAGGAAAAAATGCTCACCTTCCCGAAAGCTACAGACCCATAAGCCTATTATGCAGCTTCGGAAAGATGACAGAGAAAGTGATCCTCTCAAGATTCCAAGCAGAAACAGATAAGTTAGGAATTTTGCCTAATGAACAGTTCGGATTCTGTAGGGCACATAGTACAGCTCAACAAGTGCACCGGCTGGTAGAAATCATTACTAAAGGTTTCAACTGGAAACTCAATACAGCTGCCATCTTCATCGACGCAGAGAAGGCGTTTGATAAAGTATGGCATCAAGGTCTTCTCTACAAGCTGATAAAATTTAATTTTCCAGTCAGGTTAATAAAGGTAATACATTCTTACCTGAAAGACAGATATATGCAGGTCAGGTTAGGCGAAACGGTTTCGACCAGAACCAAGATCTCGGCAGGCGTACCTCAAGGATCTCTTCTGGCACTTCTCCTGTTTTCAATCTATGTAGCAGACATCCCTCTGAACCCAAGAACAACATTCACTGCATTATATGCAGATAATACTGCACTGATGGCAAGATCACTGGGCCGAAAACTGGCAACTAAAAGACTACAAACTAGCATACACACTTTAGAAAAGTGGATGGCAGACTGGAGGATCCAAGTTAACCCCCAGAAAAGCTCAGCTATATTGTTTACTAGAAAGAAAATCCATACCATGGAGGATATTTATTTATTGGGAGTAAAGATTCCATGGCAGACTGAAGTTAAATATCTTGGAGTGATTCTTGATAGTAAACTCCTATTCAGCAAACATATTAGTTACATTACCTCAAAGACATCCAACATCTTAGCACAGCTCTACCCTATGATCAACAGACAAAGTAAACTGGACACGCAAACAAAATTAACAATTTACAAGATGGTAATTCGACCGGTTATCACTTACGCATCCCCAGCTTGGAGCCACACCGCAAATTCAAACATTCTAAAAGTTCAGAGATTACAGAATAAGTGCCTGAGGATGATTCTGGATGCCCCTTGGTTCATAAGAAACACCCAGATCCATAGAGAAGTTAATATTCCTTATATCTCTTCCTTTCTCATAAATCTAGCTGGGAAGTTCTTTACCAAGACAAGTAACCATCCAAACCCGTTAATTAAGGAAGCCTCGGAATATAATGAAGAAGAAATCAACAAATATAAAAGACCAATATCTATTTTAAGTTCAGCTGAACACAACTAACTTCACTACCCTCAATGGGTGAGTATATAGCTCACAAACACTCCATTCAAAGTTCTTCCATTACAAGACAAAGGGGAATATGAAAAGCAATTTTGCTTCACCATCTAGCCAGAAATGTTTATGTTAATGTTAAACCTTGGTATCTGAGGATGGGATTCATATACTGGTGAGGAGAATTAATACCCTTGGAGGGTAATGGATGGCAAAGCTGTAGCCAATGAAGTTTTAACTGAGGCTCGGCTATTGCTGTTACCCTCCTGCCATGATCAGAGCTTCAATAGCTCAATAACACTTTATCCCTACACTGTCCTCTACAGATAATGGGGAAGATGAAAAGCATTCTTGCTTCGCCCCTTTAAGCCAGTCCTTATAAGGACCTTGGTATCTCTTCTGGGTTTGGCTCCCAATGATGAGAACTCAATAAAGATTGAAACTGGTCTGAATAGTAGCCCTTCCCATAATGCTTAACATTATATACACCCAAAGGGATGTATGCTTTGCATTATGGGATACAAAATCAATTGATGTGAAGACGTTAACTACTACTACATAGAAGTAAGCTTGCAAAGATATTTCACACACAAACTTTGTTTTTGCTTACATTTGGATAAATGATTACACAAGAATATAATTTCTTGGCATCTTTGTTTAAAGCCAAGTGAAAAACTTTCATGAAATATTTTTTCAGCTAAAATGTATATACAGATGCAATCATGAGATGCTAACATTTTTTTCTTTATGACTGAGATGGCTCCCAATGATGAGAACTCAATAAAGATTGAAACTGGTCTGAATAGTAGCCCTTCCCATAATGCTTAACATTATATACACCCAAAGGG
The DNA here is from genome assembly GCF_054136105.1 of Typopeltis vanoorti. Taxonomy (NCBI): domain Eukaryota; kingdom Metazoa; phylum Arthropoda; class Arachnida; order Uropygi; family Thelyphonidae; genus Typopeltis; species Typopeltis vanoorti. The sequence continues at coordinate 5,649,822 of NC_143571.1, forward strand.
ATGTATGCTTTGCATTATGGGATACAAAATCAATTGATGTGAAGACGTTAACTACTACTACATAGAAGTAAGCTTGCAAAGATATTTCACACACAAACTTTGTTTTTGCTTACATTTGGATAAATGATTACACAAGAATATAATTTCTTGGCATCTTTGTTTAAAGCCAAGTGAAAAACTTTCATGAAATATTTTTTCAGCTAAAATGTATATACAGATGCAATCATGAGATGCTAACATTTTTTTCTTTATGACTGTTGCAAAAGCAGGGCAGTAGAATTTTTGTAATATTTATACATATTAAAAAAAGTATTACGTAACTTTCAGGCAAATCTCAAGCAATTTCAAAATGGTTCTCTCCTTGTTGAACTTGAGTATTCTGAATACACTTTTTGCATTAAAAAAATGAAACCCAAGTGAAAAACTTTCATCAAATATTTATTCAGCTAAAATGTATATACAGATGCAATCATGAGATGCTAACATTCTTTTCTTTATGACTGTTGCAAATGCACACTGGGCAGTAGAATTTTTGTAATATTTATACATATTAAAAAAAGTATTACGTAACTTTCAGGCAAATCACAAGCAATTTCAAAATGGTTCTCTCCTTGTTGAACTTGAGTATTTTCGAATACACTTTTTGCATTAAAAAAATGCTGTGCTGAAACAACTTTAAAACATGTTTGAATTTTGTGGGCATGTGGTGACAGCTATTATGAATATAATTAATTTCAGCTCAAGTTCTTCTCTGTATACATCTGGTAACCAGAGGAAAATATTTGTGCTGGTGCAAAAAATTCTCTCACCCAATGTGTCACACAGTTTTCCTAGGGACTGAGGATCTGAAGTAACTTGAAAAATTTCCCCATTTTTGACCTCTGATTTTTTCCTCCCCAAGATACTCCTTGTGATAAATTTACAAAAAATAAAAATAAAATAAATGGCAATAACTAAATAAACACAGCATATTATGTGCTGGGAATGGTATCAAGCCTCTGACATGAGTTCCATGGCAGAGGCTTGATAAAATGCAAACAGCACTAAAAAAAAATTAACACCAATACTTCCAATATTTAGTCTCAGTCACATTTTCATGGACTGAGACTAAATATTTTGTAACATACACACAAAAGCAACACAAAGTGAAAATCAGCAAACAAATCTAGAGTCCTAACTAGGTAAGGTGCCTCTACGATCATGAGCTGTAAGTCTCAGTTGTAACATGGGATCCCTAAAAATTAATGTTTCCCATATTTTGGGAAGTCTGATGCATTCATATTTATTTAAATTAGATTGGTTTTTAAGAGAAGCTACAGATTCTAAAAAAAAAGTTTCATTTTTAAGCATGCTAAGATGGAACATGGTGGTTTTATCGCATATGATTGTGTGGTATGTAAAGCATGATCTGCTAGACCTGACTGACTGTAGTCATGATTACAGGTACAGTTTGTATGTTCTTCCATATGGATGGGTGGCAGATCTTCCAGCCTGCCTAGTAAACCAAACTTTCAGGACTTCTATACATAACAGAGAGAAAGGAGCTAGTCCTTAAGAAAATGGACAAGGACAGCTAGTTTCAAATGAGGCTTGAAGGCTATATGCAGGTTGTATTATTATATATATATATATATATTTTTTTTTTTTTACAATTCTGGTTGTTTTTTCAGATGAACTCCAGACTAAGGGAATGTTGCTAGCATTATTATAATCCTGAAGAGACGGTCAAGAAATAAGGGAAGGATTAAGGATTCTGTTGATTATGTATGAACTGTAGTCATTAGACAGGATGGTGTAGTTAAGTTCAGCTATAAGAGAAGTTTCAGTGGAACAAAGTTTGTTGGTTTTATTTACTTTTTAATAATACCATACTGTTGAAAGTTTTGTGAATATATCTGCCTATGTGAGGGTTTCTGCATATTGTAAAAGAAAGGTTACTATTATGAAGGCACGTTAATAAGGTTTCTAGAAAGGCTAGACAATTGTTACTTTCCTTTTCCATAGTAAGGCGGATTCTTCAATGTTGACTGGAGGATGTTAGTTGCCAATGTTGGGCTGAAGGAGGAGAGTAACATATCTAGGCCATGAGGTCAAATAGAGAACACGTCACCTATGTAACTTAACCAGACAGAAGGTTTAAGAGGGATTCTGAGTCAAGAGAATGTTTTTCAAAATTGTCATGAAAACTTGGTGTGTGCGTGGGGGAGAAGGGGACCCATACTGGTACCCTCTTCACTTTACAGAAGTAAAGTGAAAGGTCAGGAGAGTGCTTGGCAGTGGAAACAGTAGTAACATGAGAGATGAAAAGAGAATGGAATGCAAGAGGAACAGGTAAATGGGGGGGGGGGGGCAGGTGGACAGAAAGACATGGCATAGAAGAGTAGATGTTGGAAGTAGTAGTGAATGTATATATGAGGATGATCAGCATAGAAATGGAACAAATTGGGATGCGAGTGGGGTAGTTGAGACTGAACAGATATATGTGGTAAGCGGCAATAAAGGTGACTGGGCAAGGACAGGTGTGGTGGGAAATTCACAACCAACAAGTAGCTTGGGTAGGACTGGTTATAGACCTAAAAGTGAACTGCTGTGTTTATTTACAAATGCCACAATTATCAGAAATAAGGGAGATGAAACTGTTTCACTGATTGAGTTTATTCACCCCAAAATTGTTGGAATAAGTGAAACATGGTTGAATAAAGATGATATCCTAACAGGAATAGATTTGATCGTGATATACAACTGTTTGCAGATGATGCAAAACTGAGGAGAATGATGAGGAATCAAGCAGATGTTGCTGTCTTACAAGAGCACTTGAATAGATTGTATGAGTGGTCAATAGTATGGAACTGTGAGTTCAATGTTGCAAAGTTGTAGGGTTCTAAACTTTGATAGGCAACAATGGGATGCAAAGTATACACTTGGTAGTGAAATTTTGGAAGAAGTTGAGGAGGTAAGAGACTTGAAGTGGCAGCATACGAGGATCTGAAGTTCAGAGGTCATGTTGCACAAGTTGTGAAGACATCACATCAGATTATGGCAATGAGGCAGTGGACCTCAACTTGTAGAAATAAAGGGGTTCCAATTCCATTGTGTAAGACCTTGATCAGGCCTCATTTGAATTATTGTGCACAGATTTGGTCCCCTGTTTTTCATGGTGATGAGGATATATTGGAAGGGATTCAGAGAAGACTAAATTTTTAGGATGTGGGATATGAGGACAGATTGAGGGAATGCAGTTTGCAAAGCCTTGTGAATGGGAAAAAGAGAGGGCATATGATTGAGACATCTCAGTTGGTAAAGGGCTATTATCAGGTTACTGTAGAAGAAATTTTTCATACAATGGGAGAAAGGGGACATACTTAGAAGCCAGTGGTGGCTCATGGCTTCAAATTGGGGGTGCTGTAACTTTCGAAATATACATACACACTGTAAGTACACTGTATACGTGTTTGGATAAAATATCAAAATTATGGTAAAAATTTTAAAAAAAATTAAACATGAAAAAATATTGTTTATTATCGATAAAACTATACAGTTTAATATAATTCAAAATTACTTAAAAATAAAATCTATTATCATAACCCCAATAATGTTCTAAAATAAAAACTATAACAAATGTTATGTCTTTAATTGTAATGTTCAAATATTTAAAGAGACGGAGTAAACATGATAAGCACTATGAACACTACTACTGGTGCAAACTGCATATAAAACAGTGGAACTGTGTGATGGACAGTGCTGCATTACGCTAATAGCTCACATCTCGCTATGATGTGCATATGCTTGCGAGTAGCAAATACTAGCAATATTGCACTGTGGTAAACACAGCACTGCTAGCATCCTTCGCCCTCCTGAGTGCTACAAGATGGATTTTTATTATTTTTTATACAAAATAAGAGAATTGTATAGGATTATTGATGATAAAATTAAATATTGCAAGCAAATATATAAATTAATTAATAAATATATTTATATCTCGAGAAAAACTGGGGATTCTGCAGTGCCTATGCATGAGCCGCCCATGCTAGAAGCTGTATAAGGAGGGTGTGACCAGGAGAGCAGAAGGAGCAAGTTCTTTGCAAGGAGAGCAGTTCTCTCCTTGTTGAACTTGAGTATTTTCGAATACACTTTGATGTATTCGAAGTGTGCATGATGCAGCGGCGCACTCATGATTTAATCTTGGAGGGGGGCCCGATCACTCAAGATTTAATCTTGGGGGGTGGGGGGGGTGAGTTGAGTAGACGATTTAGGGATACACACTACGCATCGCATACAACCTATGCCTGAGCATCTGGTGATCGCCAATACATGACAAGTAGTACAGAAATAGAGAAACAACATAAATAAAAAAAAAAGAATTTTAATTAGGAAAAGATTTTTGGAAAATTTTCTAGTGTTTATTTCCTTTTTCGGCGGGGCTAAGGCCCCTTGGCCCCCTCCCTGGGTGCACCACTGGGTTGATGAGTGCAATGCATTGCCTGACATTGTAAATTCAGATAATTGAATGAGTATAAAACATGGTTTGGTGGGCTTTGTGTATAACAGTTTTACCTCCTGCGATGAATCTTTTGACTCCATGGAGGTCTGGTGTTAATGATAATAATACATTCTTGAACCCATGCGAGTTTTTATTGGAAATTTTATTTATTTATACTTATATTTTTTATTTCAACTGTTGGAATTCATGAAAGAGTTGTTTCTGAACCTCATTGACAAGAAATTATATATATTCTTGTTTTCATTCTTATGTTGTCCAAACTTTTGGACAACATAAGAATTTGAGTATGAGATATCTCCATTGATATTATTTGTATATAGAGATAGCTGACTTCACATCAATTTGCACATCACTATTACATAATGCACAACATGCTGTCTCTCTTTTTTTTAGTGTACAATGACATACCATAAAATCTCTCATAATAAGTAACTTATCATGTTTGGTTTTACATGTTTCTCAGAGGAATTGCACTTAAAGAAATGCCAATTTTGTCTGTAATAATCTTGTATTTTGTAATAACTTAATCATAGGCCTTTGTTAAAATAATGTGGTGCATGTCATTATGTAACGCTGTTAACCCATGTCATATATGGCTATTTCAAAAGACACGCAAAGTATGATATCATGTTCAGATGTCATCACGTGACCATATATGAAAGTTTCAAGAGATGAGCGCATGTGCACAGTGGAAGTCCAGGCCTTTATAAGCCGAATTGATCAAGATGGAATTTGTCTTAGGTTTCTCATTCTTCTCTTACCTGGGTGTGCCACCACATGAGGTCCATTGTCAGTAATCGAAAGAAGCATTGTAAACCTTAGGTTTCCCAATCTTCTCTTATCTGGGTCCACTGCCGTGAGAAGTATTGTGTTGATCATCGGGATGTCCTGCTATGAAAGAGCTGCAAGTTGCCACCGTGTAAGGGTACTGAAGGGCATAGAATAATCAATAACTTGGACAAAGAAGAAATTTGGTGGAAAATCAAGACTGAACTGGCAGACCAAAGAGAACAAAAGGGACACTTTCGTGTGGACAAAAGGTTCATGTAAAAGGCAGTGCTGAATGAGAATTGCGCATAAGTAATTATTGTAAGAGTAAGAAGAGTACTACACTAGAACAATGTAAATTAATACTGAATTAAGCTTATTCAAGGTGTGCTTTGCTTTCAGTTTGTGTATATATGACTAGCAGGACACTCTAGATTGTGATTTAACTTCAAGGGAAGAATTGAAATTAACAAAGAATTGTAATGCAATTGTGTATGTGTGTGTGTGTATATATATATATAATAATGTGGATCAGACTGTGTAAATAATGCTTTTAATTTAATTAAATGGGTTGTGAACAATACATTGGACTGATTCTGTCATACCATCCCAAATTTGTCTTTAATTTGAAAAATCTTATAATCTCGTGTTCAATACCTGGTCTAACTGGCGCAGTTGAGAAAAAAATAAATTTGTTAGACTATAGAGTGTGAGAACATAAGATATAGTAGAAATAAACAATTTCATTCTGAATGGAGAATTGCCAGGTTACTTAAGTCGTCCCCCCTCTGCTGTTTTTGTATGAGAACCTGGTTGAAAAGTTTGCTACTGGGAAAAAATCAAACTCAGCAACATGGGAATTCAAGCCACTTTCAACTTAAGTAGCAGCAAAAAAGAAATTGAACTGGTTGAAGAACTAGATAGCTGCCATGTTACCACATTAAATGGTGTTATTGAGATGAAGAACTACAACAAATAACCTGTAAATAGTAAGTATATGAGTAGTGATAACATTCAAACCAGACACAAAGATAAATTTTGTGATTACAAAGATAAAATTTGTAAACAAGCAATTTTAAAATGAAGAATAGGACAATGAAACTTATTTGTGCCTAGTTCCCACAGAAAGCTGAGGAAGACGTGGAGGAATTTTTCAAGTCATTAGAGTAGCCAAGCTAATCCTTGTTCAAGATCTAAAGAGCAGGAAAGAAAATGAATACCAAACATATAGAAATGGTTTGGGACAATTTGGGGAAAAGGGTAAAGCTTATAATAATGGTAAGCACTTGCTGGATTTCTGTTCAGGACAAGGACTAGTCATCACTAACATGTTTCAACATAAAGATGTACACAAACTCACATGGAGAGAAGACACTCAAATAAAAGGAAATGTCTTATTGACTATATTATTGTTGATAATAGTATCTTCACACAGCTTCAGGATACAAAGAGTATGCAAGAGATTTGAAATGGGAAGTGATTATCACTTAGTTTTAAGCAGGATAAAAGTGAATATTCTAATGAAAAGAAAAATATATAAGAATGCTTTGAAAAATAATTAAAGTCTACATTTTTCTTTCAGATGAAATATAGACTAAAAGATACAAATATTATTTGTGAAAAAATGAAACTTTGAAAACTAGATCCACACCATGGAATTTCCATGGCCAACTCCAAAGAAATATTGATTGTTTCATCTAGGGAGGCAGGTGGAGAAGTTGTCTGCAAGAGATAGAAAAATCAGACCTCCATAGTGGATGCACAAGAAGTTATTGTTATGATAATTGGAAAAGACAAAAGCATATTGATAGTTCTTAGAAATAAAACAAAGTGTTTAAAGACTAAATAAAATTCACAGAAAGACTGAAGAATGTTGAAGATAAATATCAGAAAGGTGACAAAATATTCTGGAGGCTATTAAGAAAGCTGCAAATTGGAGGAAAGAGTACTGTGAAAGGAATCAGGTGGTCGAGGACATGTAAACTGATAAAGATATTCTGGATATCTAGAGTAATTACTTTAAAATGGTAGGAAAAAAATATTTGAGAGGAGTGCAATCAGGAGTATATATATCAATACTTGAAGTAGAAAAAGCCATCAAAAACCTAGTAGAAGATATTCAACCAGAAACATTCAAATATGGAGGTAAAAAGTGTTACAGCAGTTACACTAATTGTGAGGCTTGGTTGGAAGGTTGAATTCCAGTTGACCAGAGCACAGCTCTCATAATTCCTATCTATAAAAAGGGAAATAAAACTGAATGTGAGAATTACAGAATTTCCCTACTAAGTACACTGTGTAAGATTTACAAAAGCATACCTGAGAAGAAGCTTAAAAAAAAAATTTTCAGACACCTAGGAACAGATTCCACAAAGTTTTGAACATCTTCCATGCATAACTCAATCCATGTCCACTGCATCAAATCCATCAGTTTATACTCATTCCATGGAAGAGGATCAGTAGTTCTCACACCCCATGCTAGCATATCCCCCACACACGTTCAATTGGGTTACAGTCAGGAGACTTTGGGAGCCAAGGCAATGTGCCAAATTCATTGTCATGTTCCTCCAACCACTCAGCAGTTGTACGAGCCTGATGACAAGGTGCATTGTCCTGTTGAAAGATGGCATGGCACTGTGGTCGGGTAGACCTCCTGCAGATATGGATGGAGATGGTCAGCTAACAGGTTTCTGTAACGTTCACCATTCAGTGTTTGTGAGATGATAACCAAAGGTTATCATCTCACAAACAGTGACAGGAAAAAATCTCCCCAGACCATAAAGCACCTCCACCGGCCGACTGAACCCAGGGGATAGAGTTTCATGCTGTTTATGCCAAATGTGGCCCAGCCATCAGCATGGTGCAGCAGGAAACGGGACTCATCACTCCAAACAACCTTCTTCCATCTGTCGAGGGGAAGGGGGGTCCACTGCCAACATTCCTTGGCCCATGTGTGGCATTATTTGTGATGCATGGCCATCGTCATCATGGGTATTATTCTTGGTCTCTGGCTGTGGAACCCTAGGCAAAGCAAGGTACAGCACATGGTGCATGTGGAAATGAGTTGAACAGCCCCCACTGCTGTACTGGTGGGTGAGCCATGTGATTGTTGCACATCGTTGCTGAGATACCAGTTGTGACATCCAACACTCACTTCTAGGATCAACCACATATGTATGGCTGACCAATGTGAGCCCTTCTGCTGGATATCTATTCATGGTTAATTCAGTCCAGTGCACTCTTGATACAGTAGTACAGGAGCAACCAACAAGTGCAGCCATTTCCAGAATAATGGAACCTGCCCTCTGGGCCCCAACTATTTGCCTGTGTCGAATTAGCTTACATCGCCATGTTTCCCCATTACCAGCAAACATTTATTGATTACATAGAGGATAGGTGTACCCATTTATAGTAGCCACAGGGAAGCAATAATAAGATGCAATATAACAGATACAATATCTATCATACCTCATCTTAAACACTCATCACCTCATTTGGCAAAGCATCCTACTTGTCCCTATCCCCTTTCCTCCTTTAGCCCATTGAAAAAATACATATCCTGCATACCTCATCATCATGCGTATCAAGGATTTAAGCCTGGGTTGGCCTGTTCCGGCCTTAGAAGTCATCGTTGAATCGTTTAAGAGGACGTCCTGGTTTTCTTTTTCCTAATGGCTTGTACTTGAAGGCTTGTTTTGGTAATCTTTCTGTTTTCATTCTTAGAATGTGTTCCATCCATTTATGTTTATATTTTTTAATTTTTTCTATTATTTATTATTATTATTTTCCTGTACCTACCTTGTAAAATCCTGTTAACATTTTATGTCTTAATCATATCACCTCTCTCAGCCTATTTATTAAACTCTGCAAATTACATTCTTTCAACCTTCATTTTAGAAATTATGGGCTTTACAACCATGTTATAAATAATATTTTAATTTACTGACATTTCGACCTTCATATTAAGGTCATCTGGAGTATATACAAATATACAAGGACAAGCTGAGTTACATTTCACAGTATGCTAAAGAAACAATGATTTGATCACTGGTTATTCTACTGGCATGACCTCTAGTGGAAAAACAAAATTACAGATAAAATTAAAAATTAATTCATTATTTAGAAACTACATCAAAGCTAAATTCTATTTAAGTTACCATAAGTGAAGCATTCTTTCATATAGATAGTTTTCTTACAGTGACAATGATGTCCTATATCAGATTTAAGATTCTGGATTGTCTACAGTCCTGATTATAGTTGACTCTTAGGGAGAAAGGTTCTGTGGGTAGAATATGTGCCTTCCATATGCTTGGGATTTTTAGACCATCATTATTGTTCAGATTGGGGTGGTTGATAAGAATCTCACAGGCTTCCTTAAATTTACATTCATACCATGTTTTGATGTGATGTAAACAACTGGTGCTTTTCCAGTTAATTCTATAAAGTGTTCAGGGTGTGATCAGAAAGGCCAACTTCACTATAGTTATATTTAATATGTCGTTTATGTTCCTTTTGTTTGACAGGAATTGTGCGTCCTGTTTCCCCTATATATATATATATATATGGTAGATTACAGGTGCAATAAATATGGTATACTGCAGGGTGGGCCATCGGAGGGAGTGGGGTCTTTGGATGAGTTGAGTAAGCTTTTTAATTTTGCAGGAGATTTAAAGATGGCTTTGAGGTTGTATTTCTGTAGTATTCTGTTTATTTTAAATGATGTCCCTTTAATGTAAGGAATAGTTATAGTTTTATTATAGTCTGGTTTATCTTTGTTTTTTACTGAGGTCTTGTAGAGAATTTTGTTAATAGTGTTATGGCTGTAACCATTTTTTAGAAAAGTACTGCTGATAACTTTAAATTCATCTTAGAGCGCTTGTTCATTGGAGTAGATCTTCAACGCCCCATGTTTAGAGTATTAATGACACCTAGTTTTTGTGTTGGGTAGTGGTAGGAGTTTATGTGTATATACTGGCCAGTATGTGTCGGTTTCCAGTAAACGGTGAAGGAAAGCCTGCCAGAAGGAAGACATGTGATAAGTGTATCTAGAAACGGAAGTGTGTTCTGATTTTCAATCTCAATTGGGAACTGTATGCGTTTCTGTTGTTTGTTTAGGTGGCTAAGAAAAGTGCCTAGTGTCTGGCGGCAAGATTGCGAAAACATCGTCAACGTATCTAAGCCAGACTTTGGGTTTTAAAGGAGAGGAATCCAGAGCATGTTGCTCAAAATGTTCCATATAAAAGTTAGCAGTGTGTGTGTGGGGGGGGGGGATGGAGAGCCCATGGCTATGCCTTCTTTTTGTAGGTAGAAAGTGTTTTGCCATACATGAACAAAAAGCGCCATGATATCTGGAGGGAAATTGTTCTGTAAAAGAATGATTGTGTCACTGATTGGGATATTCATAAAGAGGGCAGAGACGTCAAAACTGACTAATAAATCATCTTTTTCTAAAGTAATGTCTTTGATTATGTTCATGAAGTGTTGTATGTTTCTGATATAGGAGGACGAATGACCTACCAACTCCTTGAGTGTTGCTGCTAATTTATTGGCCAGGTGATAATTCGGGCTGTCTATACTTTCGACTATCGGCCGGAGTGGTGTGTTTTGTTTGTGTATCTTTGGTAGACCGTAAATTTTCGGGGAATAAGCGTAGTGCAGAAGTAATTTTTTTTCTTTTTGGGGTGGTTGATTCTTATCAACCACCCCAATCTGAACAATAATGATGGTCTAAAAATCCCAAGCATGTGGAAGGCTTGGGATTTTTAGACCCACAGAACCTTTTTCCCTAAGAGTCAACTATAAACAGGACTGTAGATAATCCAGAATCTTAAATTTAATATAAAATTTAATATAACAAAGTTATGTTAAAAATAGGACATCACTGTCACTGTAAGAAAACTATCTATATGAAAGAATGTTTCTCTTATGTTATCTTAAACAGAATTTAGCTTTGATGTAGTTTCTAAACAATTAATTTTTAATTTTATCTGTAATTTTTTTTTTCACTAGAGGCTAAAGATGATCAAATCATTGTTTCTTTAGCATACTGTGTGAAATGTAACTCAGCTTGTCCTTTATATTTGTATATACTCCAGATGATGACCTTAATATGAAAGTCGAAATGTTGGGAAATTAAAACAGTTATTTATAACATGGTTGTAAAGTCCATAATTCTAAAATGAATGCTGATCACTGTGCAACACTAAAAGAAAGGAAAAAAAACATTCTTTCAACTTATCAAAGTATTTCACAAACCTAGTATTGTTGTTGTTATCTGTCTTTCTGAACCCACTCCAGTGCTCGCTTTTCTCCTAGAAATCTACCAAATCAGTGCACAGTACTTCAGATGTATTCTAATCAAACCCTTGCATAGTGGAATGATCACATCCTTATCTGTATTTGTCAATGTTCTTCTTAGTATAGCAGCATTTCTTTGTGCTGTTTTTATTACTTTTGAAATATGTTCCTTGAACTTTGGGACTCCTCAGAGACACAGCTCCTGTATACACAACCCTTTGATATCTATCAGGGCCAGTTTCTTATCTAATCATCCAACCAATTATTATTATTAAGAGAGACTTCTAGGGAGTCAGGGACTCATCGAAGGAGGCCACAATCTTGCCCTCTTTCCACTCATTAGGTATCATTCCAAACCCACAACTCTTATTATCCAAACACATTTGCTGTAACTTATAAACTTATAATTATGTGGTGGCCTATCAAACACCTTTGCAAAATTTGAAAAAAACATCACCATATATGAATAATCCCTATCCAGAACTGTAGCCATGTTATTACAATAAGTAAATTACTGAAACAAGACCTCCCTTTAACAAACTTGTTTTGATCTCTTATAGAGAATCTTTTCCTCTTTATGTAGCTCCCACCCTGAAAAGGTTATTTCATAAACCTATAGTACATACTGTGAGTGGGTTTTTATGGATTTTTATTAATTTTATTTATTTTTGTCTACTCAGGAAACTCTGTTCTAGAGACCAAGCATGGAACTGTTCAAGCCACTTCAGGCCTCCAATAAGCAGAGTGGTGGTCTCACACCATGCGATCAAATTCATCTGTCACCTTAAGACAATCACAAACATCCATGTTAACAGTGGGATTCGAATTCACAACCTGTTCGTTGGAGAGCTGGTATGTTAAACATACAGCCAACCAGGCCACATCACCCAATTCATCTACCCAATCAGATATCCTATTCCTAACTAATCTCTCCAAAACCTTAGCAACCACTCTAGATATGCAAACAGGTCTGTAATTTTATACAAAATGAATGACTGAGAATGCTTGATCAGAAAACTGAATCCCAGATAACTAGTGTACAGCTGTCACTGTACTAATTAATAAAAAAAATAAAAGTGATGTGAGAATTACTGAAGAATTTCCTTACTGGTTGTTCTAGGAGGGCGAGAGAGAGAGAGAGAGATCTGCAAGCATACTTGAGAAAATTATGTAAAAAAGTTGAAGGGAAAACCGAAGAAAACAAAAACTGGGATTGCCAAGACCAGATGTTAAACTCTAAGGGAAAATGGTTATCAGATGTACTAAAAATATGACTAATGGTTTTAGACATGTAAAGAACAAAATTTATTGGCTTTTATTTGAGAGAAATTATTATTATTATTACGTAACACCTTCAGGGAGTCCATTCACTTATTACAAGGACATCTTCATGTGGAGAGAATGTGTGCACAGTAAAGCATTTAAAAGGTGGCATATGTCATGCATCACATGCTTACAATCAACTGTAAACATATGAGGAGTGAAAATGTCTAGTGGTAAAATATACGACTAGCTTCTATATTTCAAGAAATGGTGAAACATAAGAGTCAATAAATTTTGTTATTTGTGTGTAAAACTGTTATTTATAATTTTGTAATGTCTGACATGCATGTTTCTTTAAAGAGTTGAGTTTCAAACTTTTACAGTGAGGAATACTGAATGCAATTAAAAGGTTTGATAACATCCATTTAAAGAAAATTATAACTATTATAAATTATTCCTGTGGTTTCTTTCTTCTTTCCTATGGTTCTACATTCCAACTTGAGCTTTGGCCACTAGTCCAAAACCTTACTTCCCAGCTTGGACACTCAATATGACATTGCAATCTTGACTGATGGTATCTATCCATCTTGTTCTTGGTTTTCCTTTTGCTCTTTTACCAAAATTTTTACTATTTAAAATTATTTTTCCACAGGTAGAAAGTGACTGTATTCTTATAGAAAATGACTATTTCCTGTGGTTTCCAGAGGTCTGTTATTATGAGTCAGCTGTATATCCTTGGAATTATAAGCATGATGACTTCTATGTCAGAACAATAATGAGATCAAAAATAACCACTACACAATACAACCACAAATTCAATGTTTTACTTAGAAATAGATCCTTCCAACAACTATCTCTAATCCAGAGTAATTTAAATAATAAGGTGTGACACCTTTTGGCTACTCATATATGAAACTATGACTTCTGCATTACTTCAACCTTGTTATCACCTTTGAGTCTGGCTCCCACTGATGAGACCTCTATAAAGGTCGAAACTGGTCTGAGTAGCGACTCTTCCTATAATGCATAGCATTATACATGTTTCTGTAAGGATATGTGCTTTGCATTAAGGGATACCAAGGCAAGTGATATGAAGTCATTAGCTTCTACTTCAGGTGCAAACTTTGTTTGCATACATTTGGATAAAGGATTAAACAAGAATATAATTTCTTGGATCTTTAATTTATAGAAATATATCCACTTACACTGTGATTAGCAGAATCCATACAAGTCCATTAAATTTTTATGCATTCTGGGATACATCTGCTGTTCACAAGTTACATATTCACCATGCTAGAGCTCCATCAATTTATAGACTCACTAAGGTGCACAAAAAAGATTCTCCCCTATGCCCAATCCAATAGTAGAATGCTCTGGACATAAGGGAGAATTTTCTGAGAGAAGATCTCTGTGAAGATATCACTGTTTAATTTAACTCTCAATTCTGGTTATTTTACTTGACAAAACAAGTACACACAATCTGAAGGAAAAGCAATGAGTAGTCGTATCTCTGATAAATTAGCAGATTATTTTGTTAAACATTTGGAAAATCAATTCTTCAATGCTATATTCTCACAGCTTAATATCCGGTTTTGCTTTAAAGACAATGTTTTGCAGTCTGGTCACACTCAGAGGCTGAATTACTGTAGCTTTTAGATAAAATTAACTCCATGTGATGTTGCATTAAGTTCATTATTAAATGAGAAGCAAACAACTGTCTTCCTTTCTTGGACACATTAATAACGTGAATGCCTATATTTACCATTATAGTTATTATACTATCTTAAAGGGTTGTTAGAATGGATAAAATTTCTAAATATGGCCTACATACAACTCTACTTTTAAACCCATTTGAAAAACAAAGTACAGGTAACCCTCGTATAATGTGGTTTCGATATAACACGGTCTATAAATTGTAGTAACCCTTGTTCAACGAGAAAATTGTACAACACGGTTTCGATAAAAACACGGTCTACAAATTGTAGTAACCCTTTATCTTTTCATATATTTTTCCCACGCAACTTAAAAATCAAATTTTGTCTTCGTTAAATCTGCGTCTGCCCATATCACGCAAGTAGCGAATTTATATTAGGAGAAATACCCTTTACGTCAATTGATTACCATATAAAGTGTATATTTGTTGAAATTTGTCGTTTTCTGCCAGGAAATTGCATTAAAAATCATAAGTGTGTTAATCTCAAGCTGAGCACTTTATTTTCTGGTGAGTTACATATAATATGTAATGCTTTTTTATGTAAAAATTTTATTTTTATAGTAATGGCCACTTAGAGGGCTTTTGCGATATGGTTGAAAACAAAATTAGTGAATTAATTGATGGGGAAATAGATTTAAATGAGGAGGAACTGGTACAATTAATAGATGACGTTGAACCAAATGGCGGGGAAAGTTCTGCCGAAGATTCTGATTGTGATGAATCTGTTTTAAAGAATTCAGTTTAAAGTAATTAGCAGAAGGATTGGACTTGGCAAGAAAGGAAGTTATTTTACGGATAATGATCCCTCAATGGAGCACTCTGGAAAATTCACGAGACAATTGGATATTTGTTTAGCTCATTATTATGAACTTAATAAAAAAATTGCAACATAGTGGTAAGCAAGATCTTATTAGTGACTTCTTGATAATTAAACCAGCTGAATTATACAAATGATGTCCAAGAGATTTCAAGTGATGATGACGTCTGGCCATTCGTAAATAAAGCACATCTATGAAATGTTTGTTTTGAAGACGGTGATGACAATTAAAATATGCACTTTATTTTATTTTGCCTAAAACATTTATGCATTATGTGCAATGAAGTTTATGTACAATTTGTATTTTTATAAGTTTATACTATGTATTTTGTTTCATAGTTTATGTTTTCTTAACTTATATGAATTACCTGAATTAAATAAAATATTTTTTGTTGGATATGTCGTTATTGTTTATATAATTAAAAAAAAAAAAAACGCAATTTATATAACACGGCATTTCTGTGGAACCTAACATCTGCATTATACGAGGGTTACCTGTACTTTTCCTTATTTTGTGCTTATCAGAGAAGTGCCTAGATCCTGTCATTTTTTCTATTTTGGACAACAGCTGATCAGTGGTACTCAAGTACAGAATCTGATGAATCTGGCCTTACACCCAGCACAACTGACACTAATCACACAATTCAATGAAACTAAACAAAGATCTTTTTCATGGAGGCCTGTGAAAAAATTACTTCACTATGAATACTTTAGAATACATACCGATATCAAATATTTTGGGAGGTAATTACTATTAACTGTAATCTTTCTCTCTCTCTCTCTCTCTATATATATATATATACATACAGAGTCCATTAAAAAAATGCATACATACTTCAACAAAACCTGTATAAAAATTGTAATGCTAAATTTATACAAACCTCAAGGTATGAATACAAGTTACCTTTAACTTGATACACTTGCTCAAAATGGTTACCATTAGCATCCAGACACTTATTATTACGGCGAACTACTGCTTGGGCAACATTGGCCAAAGTATCCAGTGCAATTGCTGCGCAAGCCATTTCAATTTCTTTCTGAAGGGCCACCAGTGTAGCTGGTTTTCTACAATACATTACTTCCTTTAGAGTTCCCCATAGGTAGAAATCCAAAGGCGTTAAATCAGGAGAACACAGGGGGAAACTCAACTGCACCTCTTTGTCCTATCCATTGTCCCTGCAAACTCTCATTGAGGTAAGCTCTCATGTCTCGGTGGTAGTGTGGTGGTGCACCATCTTGTTGGAAAAGAACTTGATCATTCTCATAAAGTGCATGAATGGCAGGTAAAATGGATGTGCATAGCATGTCTAGGTACACTTGACCAGTAACAGCACCTTCAAAGAGTGGTCCTATTAAACTCCTAGATGACAATCCACACGAGAGATTGAGCCCCGGTAAATTGACTGCCTTGTTCACATGAATGCCCAGATTTTCTGGAGCCCAGTAAACACAATTATGCCGATTCAGTGTTCCATTAAGCTTAAATTGTGCTTCATCAGATCAAACCATCTTCCTCACAAACTTCTCATTCTCATCTACCATGTGTTGGAAACCCACTCACAATACTGCGTTCTTCGATCAGGATCGTCTTCATTCATTGCATGTAATAATCTTGAGAAGTAAACTTTCCATTTAGCAGCTTTAAGAATGCAGCGTATGCTTGCACTGCTAACTCCTGTCTCACGTGTGGTAGACTTCTACCACACGTGAGACATGAAAACATGTAAACTGTTTCAACACCATAGCTGAGGAAGGAGGACTTGTTGTAATGAAACATAAAAGCTGATAATTTTTGTTTACATGCGTAAAACCATCATTCATATTTTAGTATGATCATGTGTTTACCTTACGATAGAGTTTGGAAATCATGAAAGTATAATGGGATCTCTTTTTGAGTGTGGTGGTGCACCATCTTGTTGGAAAAGAACTTGTGGGCATTCATGTGGAAAATTTTTTAAAAGACTAAATCCATAAGGTATGAATGGAACCTTATACAAAGAGAGAGAGAGAGAGAGAGAGAGACATGCCTCATACTTAAGCTGCAAATTCAGCACTTAACTGAATAATGCACCGGAAGGTTTGATGTTAAACCAGATGCAAGCAGGATTGTCTACTATTTTTACTATTATTTATAATACTAAAGATATCTTATAAGTGTTCAAGAGTCTTTAGCCAAATTAAATAACTGCTGTAACAAATCTGGTAAGAAAACTGGCAAATAAGAAAAGATCAGAACTATGAAAATAGGCAGGAAAACAGAAAATATAAACTAATTCTCAAATGAACTTGCAGAACAGGTTGCACATCACAGCTCTGCAGGCATTCAATTTAGTAAAGATAGCAAATTCAATGTGAAAATAGATAACAGAATAAGTAAAACCTGTGAGATAAATTTATATGGAACAGGAGGAAAATCAGCTTAAAGTCCTAGCTAGCAGTACACAAGGCAATCAATCTTCAAACTGATTTTAAATTATGGATTTGAGAGTCTGGTTAGAAATAAAACAAATGACCAAAGACTGGAGACCACATTTCTGAAAAATTAAGGAAGTGTACAAATGACATCAAGGCAAGACACTATTAAAATTAGGATATTAGAAAAGCGCTTCATTGTTCATATTCAAAAATTGTGAGATTTGTGTAAGATAGTATGGTCACTTAATAAACTGGAAGTTGAAAAAGTAGCAAACTAGTAAACAAACATGACAAGAAAAAATCCTGATGAAGACTGACCAAGATGCAAGTCAATGGTGGGCTGATGCAGTTCAATGCTTTAAAAGATTGATATGTAAGAGATGATCAAATCACAGACTCAAGAAATATTACATCAGTTTGGAAGAAAGTTGCTGATAGCAAACCAATAACAAAATAAAGCATACTAGACAAATCATACTGTTTTAATCTTTTATCTAAACATGAGCAAAAAAAAAAAAAAGTTTGCATGTGAAGTATCTGCATGACAAGGCTACTTGAACATGGAAGTAGATGATTTCACATCAAATTACCCTATTATCGGTTAATGCACATAACACACTTCCCTTTAGGCATACATATTTCTATGCAATATGGGGAACTTCATTATTGAGGTCTCTCACATAAGTAGGAGCTAGGTCTATTGAGATAAGAGTTGAATCAATGCAAAAGTAATATTTTTTCCATATACAGTTGCAAAATGATGTATCATCCTCTTATTAAGATCCACTGGATAAGTGATAGTCACAAAAAGTCACTGATGTGAAATCATCTGCTTCTATATACAAGTAGCCTAGTTGTGAAGATATTCCATGCATAAACTTCATTTGCTCACATTTGAGTAACGAATTAAAACAAGAACATAATTTAATTGGTAATCATATTAGAAATAATTGTAAAATAAACATTTTACAATTATTTCTAATCCAGAGTATTTTAATGATATGGTGCTATACCATTTTGCAACTTTATTGCTTTTAGATGGATGATGAATTTTGTTGCCCAATGTGAGATCATTGTCCCTTTATTGGAGGCCAGAAGTGGCTGGAAAACATCCCATATTTGGTCTCTAGAGCAGGGTTTCTGGACGAGGTAAAAAATGAATAAAATACAATGCACACAATCAAAATAGACAAAAAGAAACCTTAACCCACCCATGATATGAATATACTATGTACTTTAGGTTTATAAATAAACCTTTTATAGGTGGGAGCCACATAAAAAATAAACTCTGTATCTCCATGTGCCTAGCTCCCACTGATGATACCACAATAAAGGTCAAAATATCTGGGTAGTGATCCTTCCCATAATGCATAACAATATACACATACAAAAGGAAGTGTGCTGTGTATTATTTGATACTAGGACAGCTTGATGTAAAGTTAGCCTCTATATACAAATAGCCTAGTCATGAACATAATTTAATTGGTTCATGCTTGGTAAAAGATTAAAACAATAATATGCTTTACCTATTATAACGTACTTTGTAACTAAGCAAAGAATTTGCTTTTCATTACAACAGTAATGAAATATTAACTGTACTGATACAAAGATCTCACTTTTAGTTTGAAAGTGATGGAATCCATATTAACGAGCATTAATTAGTTTGTTATATAGAGTTCATAAGACATTAGACTGGAATATGATATTAATAATAACTAATAAAAAAAAAAGTTATATATAGAGAAAGAAAAAAGGGAGAGGACTTTACTTGGTGTACAAGAAGACAGAGTAAAAAAATTAGAAACATAGTAACTATCATTACTTTAAAATGGAATGGGCTGTTGTTGGTCTGTTCTGACCTAATGGTATTGTTGAATGCATATGCATGGTAGTCTTGCATTTCAGATGGTCAGGGCTGAGTATTATTTCTGAGGATTCAAACATCTTTCTTTCGATGTCATCATAGCACTGCTGCAAGATAACATTGAAAAACATGTCCCATTTTACTTAGTGTCTAATAGATTGGTTGTCTTGGGAACTGCAAAGCGATTTAGTATATGACTGGACAGAGCTGAGATCATGGATTTCCCATATGCAAAGTCTCTGATATGCTTTTCTATACACTGTTCTAAGAATTTTTCTGTTTGTCCATACTATATGAGACACTGCTATTACAAAGAAAGTAAACGCCTTGGAACTTCAAGCAACTGTGTCTGGGTTTTGCTGGATGAAGCAAGGATCACAGTTTGGTTAGAAATGTGAATGTGGTTAAAATTTTGTGTTTCTTGAAAATTTTGTACCAACTTGGTCACAACAGATCTGGTGTACAGGTGAGAAACATAACCACTTATTTTACTATTATCAATTTCATGGCATATTTGTGAATGGAACAAAAGTCTTGTAAAAATTCTTTTATCATGGCCATTCTTCTGGAATGTGGCCAAAAGAAATTTCAGTCCCTTGATTATTTCTTTATCATCATTAATTAGCATGCAGGCTTGAGATCCTAATTTGAATATGATCCCTAGTCATTTTTGGGGACAATAATAATGAGTGTGCGCATTTAAATATTAGTGTGGGTTGGTTTCTTGTAAGTAATCTTCAATTTGTATGAAGAATGAGGAAGTATGACATATATGACTTCATATGACATATATGAAGAAAGATAACCACTGTTTCTGATTTCATTGTTAAATGTTAAAATGATTCTTAGATGTTGGTTAGGCAGATGATTTAAGAACTCCTGAAGTGTTCATGATCATAACTTCATATCAAGAAACTATCATCAATGTATCTTTTACAGTACCTTAACAGGGAATAACAGGAAAGTGTTCATAATGTCATGTATCAGATCCCCCACCACCACCACCACCACCACCAAACACACATCAAAGGTGGCAAAAACCTTTGATGTGTTTTTGCTACCTTTGTTCAACAGGTTTCTTTCTTTTTTTTTTTTTTTTTTTTTTTTCAAGCTGGACAGCAAATGTTGACCAGCAGCTGCTATATTCTTACAGTTTTGAAAGAATGCAGAGAAATGTTGATGGTCAGCTCAGAAAAACAAAGTCCAAAGAAAAACTTATAGAAGAAACAGAAAGAGAACATCTATAAGAGCATGACTGTATCGAGCCTTGATAACATCTGTATCGAGCCTTGATAAGACCTCATCTCGACTACTGTGCTCAGATTTGGTCACCTAGGTTTCTTCTTGATGGGGAGGAGGTGGAGAGGATCCAGAGGCGAGTGACCAAGATGATAGCAGGTCTGTGGAATGAACCGTATGAGAACAGGTTGAGGATTTGTGGGTTGCAAAAATTGGTTGATAGGCGGAGGAGGGGAGATATGATTGAGACATTCAAATTACTGAAGGGTTTCTATAAAATTAATTCAGAAGATATTTTTGAGAACAGGGCTGGTTGTGGGAGGACTAGGGGACATCCATGGAAACTGGGCAAAAGTGTGGTTAGTAAGGGTGTTAGAGCTGGGTTCTTTACTTTTAGAGTAGTGAATGAGTGGAATGCGCTCCCTGAGTCTGTGGTGGATGCTGTGACAGTGAATGAGTTTAAGGCGAGGTATGATAGATACTGTATGAATGTCGAATAGTTGTGATGAAAATGATTTGGGGCCTCCCTCGATGAGTCTAATGACTCCCTGGAGTTGCCCGTAATAATAATAATAATAATAATAATGACTGGAGCAAATCTGTGAGAGAAAGAGAGGTCACAAATTAATCAGATTGCCCTCTTCTGGAGTATCAAGCAATTCCTAGGGAGGCTTTAGGTACAAAATTTTTCTAAAACCAGACAGATTTGGAATTTATAGTGTTAGCAGTGGTAAGTGAAAAAATATACACCAAGTTTTTGGATGATGAAAAGCTATGACTATTATATTTGTGCTAGAAAGGCTCAAGGTCAACCTCAGAAGAGAAACCTGATCCTGAAGATATAGGTATCATCAAGAGTAAAGGGGAGGAGCAAAATGAGATCTTCCTTGTGTAAGATAAAACTGTATGTTGGCAGCATTGAAGTTTGCAAGGTCACCCTGCTCCCACTGAAGAACAGCAAAGAGATCAGAGTTTAAGATATTGGTTGTGGAAAATTTCAAATCTTGAAGTTGAGGAATTCAAACATTATCTGTTGATGGCTTTTACTATTACTTAAAAGATATGCAATATCACAATAATTGGATGGAGAAGACTTTTCAAGTAAAGTGAGCTGCATATTTGCAAATTCTCAGGCTGCAGGATAAATGCTAGAAGAGGTTAGTGTAGAAAGTAATCCAAAATCAAACTAGAGTACAAGTTTTAAAAGCTGTTAGAGAAAAATTATATAATATGCATAAATTATGTAATTACCCATTATACAGTGTATACATGTTACTGAAAATTAATCAATTTAAACAGCTGCCTACTTAGAAACAATTAGTAAATATTTCTTAAAACAATAAGAAATATTTACTAATCTTTTCTGAAATAAAGTTCTTTTTTCCCCCAATTAATCATTAATGCTAATCATTAACGATTAATGGGATGCTTGCGGGCAAAAACTATATAACTGGAAAGAGATCTCCCTATAGCCTTTTAAGGAATGTGGAGAACCAACTGGGACTTCTGAGCTAATGTCCATTCCTCACCTTATACTGGTACACACTGTTAGGTATCTATCTGAATACTCAACAAATGAGGATGGGCTGGTAATTTGGTATTTAGTTTACCGAACAACTGTATTCTTATTGAATTAAACCACAATGTAAAATGATGCTACAACATGACAGAATTTCATGCCTGCTGGGACATCACCCAGTTAAAAAAAAGCCCCTGTTGTTTTCTTCAGGAAACCAGTGTGAACAGCACAAAGTCAGCTTCTTCAACAAATCCCAAAACACATCCCAACTCAATCTCAGCAGACTTCAAGATTGGTACTATCAGGGTCGTCGCCAGATTAGATCATGCCCTGAGGCAAACAATTAACTATTGCCCCTGATGGATTATAAGACAAAAATATAAAATCTCTAATTGCTATTTTGTTTTTATTACAAGAGAAACATTAATTCAAAACGATTACATAATACAGGGTGATTCAAAAAGATGGACTATTTCAAACTGAATTCGCATAGTGAAATTGAATCACCCTGTAATATTAATTATCTTTTTGAATCACCCTGTAATATTAATTAAATGTTTGCTCTATGGGGATATCGCACAATAAAACTGTTTATAAGCACTTCTAAATTTAAATTATAAATTATGTCTGCCTGTTGCTAGACCAACCAATCTTTCATGGATTATTGCTGTTCGCAAATAATTTTTAATCAGGCTAAGCTTGGAAAAATTTCTTTCATACTTGCTATGCTAACAGGAATTGTTAGCATACCAACAGTGCCTACCGCAATATGGCTAAACGAGTATCCTTATTAAGCCGTGAGGCAGGCTGCCTCTATGCTACACCCTGTCGATGGTACTGGGTACTATCAACATAAGAAGCATGAAATGAAACTGACAGAAAAATTGGATAAGTACCAGATCTACATAATAGGTGTGACTGGAACAAAGAAGACAAAAACAAGTGAGATCTTTCTAAGCAACAAATATAAAATATTATATTTAGGCAATAACAATCAGGGGAAAGAAGAGGGAGGTAGCTATATAGTATTCAACACTAAATATGAGGATAATCTTCTTGAATAGCAGGCAGTATCAAGTAGAGTGATGAGGGCAAATATCAGAATGGGAAACCAGACAATGAGACTTATTTGTGCCTATGATCACACAGAAAATTCTAATAAGGAAGAAATGGAGGAATTTTTCCAGGTATTAGAGAAGGCAGCTGACACAATAAAAAAAAGGAAAAGTCAGTCCTTGTTGGAAATCTAAACAAAGAGCAAAGCTAATAATAATGGCAAATATCTGTTGGATTTCTGCTCAGGACATGGACTGGTTATTACTAACACCATGTTCCAACATAAAAATGTGCACAAATTCACATGGAGAGAAGAGGCTAGGAATAAGAAAAGTCTCATTGACTATGTTACTGTTGATAGTGATGTCTTCTCCCTGGTGCAGGACACCAGAGTGAACAGAGGATTTGAAATTGGAAGTGATCACTATTTAGTCTTGAGCAGGATAAAATTGAATTTCATATTGAAAAGAATAACATGTAAGAAAGTTTTAAAGCGAATAAAAGTTGAGCAGCTCTCAGATGTGAACTGTAGACTAAAATACAGAAAGATTATTGAAAAGAAAATGAAAGAGTTTGAGAACAGGAACCAAACCTTGGAGATTCAGTAGCAAGCCTTGAAGAAAACCCTGATTGATTCAACTAGAGATGCATGTGGTGAAGTTGTCTGCAAGGATAGAAAAATCAGAACTCCATGGTGGACACAGGAAGTTGAAGAGGCAGTGAAGGAAAAGAAGAAAGCATATCAAAAGTTCCTGGCAAATAAGTCAGTTGTGCTCTTAGAGAATACAGAGACAAATGTAAGAAAGCTAAACATTGTGTAAAACTAGCTAAACAAAAGTCATGGGAGGACTTTGGCAAGAATATAGAAAATAAATATCAAGACGGTGGCAAAATATTCTGGAGGTTGTTGAAGAAGCTTAGGAATGGAGGAAAGAGTGCTGTAAAAGGAGTTAGAGATGATAAAGGTGACATGAAAACAGGAGAAAAAAGATATCCTTGAAGTATGGAGTAATTACTTTGAAAAACTGCTAAATGAAACAAGCAGTGATGACAGCACAGTGATAAAAAACACTGACCAGGCATGCAGTCAGGAATACATATCCATACTTGAAGTAGAAAAAGCCATCAAAGGCTTGAAATGTGGAAAGGCAGCAGGAGTAGATGATATTCGACCAGAAATGCTGAAGTATGGTGGTATAAAAGTCTTACAGTGGCTGCACTGCATAGTTCAGAAAGCCTGGACAGAGGGACGAATTCGCGATGATTGGAGTAGAGCTCTCATAGTACCCATATATAAAAAGGGAAATAAAACTGAGTGTGAGAATTACAGAGGTATTTCCCTACTGAGTATTCCTGGCAAGATCTATGCCAGTATACTTGAGAAACGGTTGAGAAGAATTGTGGAAGAAAAGCTTGGTGAAGAACAAGCTGGATTCAGGCCAAATAGAGGCTGTCAGGATCGGATCTTCACTTTACGACAAATAGTCGAGAAAGCATGGGAATATAACAAAGATCTGTATTTAAGTTTTGTCGATTTGGAAAAGGCATATGACAAGGTGCCAAGAGAGAAGCTATTCAATATGCTGCAGTTATATGGTGTCAATAGGGCATTATATCAAGCAATACTTAGTCTTTATTTGAGTTGTAAGTCAGCAGTTAGAATTGAAGGAAGTACAGGAAGATGGTTTAATGTTAAATCTGGTGTGAGACAAGGATGTACATTATCCCCTCTGTTATTGATTATCTATATGGATCACATTATGAAGGAAAGTGGTATTAAACCTGATATCAAAATTGGAGATGTTAATGTCAGCTCTTTGCTTTATGCGGATGATGTTATACTTCTAAATAAATCCGCTACTAGTCTGCAAGATTCTCTGACTAAATTGAATAGCTGTTGTAATAGATATGGTATGAAGGTCAGCAATAAAAAGACAAAGACAATGAAAATAGGCAGAATCATTGAAAATGTCAACTGTGTTGTGAATGGAGAACCTGTGGAACAAGTAAAACATTTCAGCTACTTAGGCACAATTTTTACTGAAGATGGTAAATTAAATATAGAAATAGACAACAGAATCAGCAAAGGTGGTATGGTGGGAAGTCAACTGAATAAATTCATATGGAATAAGAGAGAAATTAGTCGGAACGCTAAATTAGCTGTATACAAGACAGTGTTCAAACCAGTTTTAACTTATGGATCTGAGAGCTGGGTCAGAAGTAAAACACTTGACCAAAGACTAGAGACCGCAGATATGAGAGTCCTGAGAAAGATTAGAGGCGTGAACAGGTGGCATCAATGGCAATATCATATTAAAAATGAGGATATTAGGAAAGAACTTGACATTGTCAGCATCCAGGAATGCATTAGCAGAGCTAATCTCAGGTGGTATGGTCACTTAAATAGAATGGGAGAGGAAAGATTAGCAAAACAAGTGTTCTCTGCCGGGTTGGCAGGAAAACGACCCAGAGGAAGACCAAGATATAGGTGGATTGATACGGTACAAAGTGCCTTAGACGATAGAAATATAAGATCTGATAATGTTGGAGTCTTGACAAGTAACAGACTGATTTGGAGGAAAATTGTAGATAGGAAGTTAGTAATGATGTAATTTTTTCATGTAGTACTGTCATATCCTGTATACCCTTGAGGGTACATAGCAGGAATTTGATGATGATGATGGAAATCTAAACAGCAGAATAGGAAATAATTACCAGACATATAAAAATATTTTGGGAAAATTTGGAGAAAAGAGCAAAGCAAATAATAAGTGTAAGTACCTGCTAGATTTCTGATCATGACATGGACTAGTTATTACTAACACTATGTTCCAACTTAAAAATGTGCATAAATTCACATGGAGAAAAGATGCAAGAAATAAGAAAAATCTCATTGATTATGTTATAGTTGATAGTGATGTCTTTCCTGGTTCAGGACACAAGAGTATGCATTTTTCAAATAGAAAGTTATCATTTTTGTTTTGAGCATGATAAAATTGAATATCATATGGAAAAGACAAGTGCATAAGAAAGTTTTAAAATGAATCAAAGTTCAGCAGCTTTTGGAGGTGAACTGTAGACTAAAATACACAATTATTCAAGAAAAAAAAAAAAAATGAAAGCCTTAGAAATCATGAACTAAACCATAGAAATTAAGTGGCAAACTCTAGAAATTAATTATGCTTTTAGTATATATTCTAGATATTTGGAGTAATTAGTTTAAAAAAACTGACAAACAAAACTAGCACTGACAGAACAGTAGTAGAAAGTATTCAAGATGAATGCAAACAGTATTTGAATACTTGAGATAGAAAACTTACCTAAATCTTGAAATGTGGAAAGGCAGCTGGAGTGTGTGTATACATATTTGACTAGATATGCTTAAAAATATTGAGGTATAAAAAGTTTTGCAGTGGCTGCACTGCATAATTCAGAAGGCCTGATCAGAGGGTTGAATTCCATTATTGGATTAGAGTTGTCATAATGCCTATATATTAAAAAGGAGAATAAAGCTGAATGTGAGTATTACAGAAGAATTTCTCTATTAAGTGTTCCAAGCATACTTGAGAAGAGGCTAAGAAAAATTAAGGAATAGACACATGGAGAAGAATAATCTAGGTTCAAGCCAAACAGAGGTTGTCAAGATCAGATTTTCACCTTATGACAAACAGTTAAGAAATCATGGGAATAAAACAAGGATCCATACTTAGGTTTTAGATCTAGAAAAAACATACATCAATGCTCAGAGAAAAGATTTTCAAAATGCTCCAAAAAGCTGTTCAGAATGCTATAATTATAAGATGTAAAGGAAACATTATACAGATCAATACATAGTCCATATTTGAGTTATAAGCAAGCAGTTAAAACTGAAATACAGCAAGATGGTTTGATGTAAAATCAGGTCTGAGACTAGGTGTGCCCAATCTCCACTCTTATTCATCATCTATATTGTTGGTTGCATTATGAAAGAAAGTGGCATTAAACCTGATATCAGATTTGGAGATATCAAACTCAGCTCTTTGCAGATGATGATGATGTATTCCAAAACACATCAAGTATGAGTCTCTGGGATTCTGCAACTAAATTGGATAATAGCTATAATAAATATGGCAGAAAAAATCAGCATTTAAAAAGGGTAGAAACATACTCCAGCTGTATTCTCAATGGAGAACCAATAGAATAAGTAAAATATTTCAGCTAGTTATGCCCAGTTTTTAATGAAGATGGCAAATTAAATAGAAATAAACAACAGAGTAAGCAAAGCTGGTATAGTGAGTAGCCAGGTTGAATTAAAGTTATATGGAATGAGAGGGAAATTAGCCAAAACACTAAATTAGCAGTATAGAAGACAGTGTTCAAACCAGTTTTAAGCTATAGATCTGAGAGCTGGGTTAGAAATAAAACACTTGATCAAAGACTAGAGAAAAACAGACATGAGCGGTCTGAGTAAAATTAGGGGAGTGAACAGATGATATCGATGGTAGAACCATATTAAAAAATGAAGATATTAGGAAGGCTTGAATGCTAGCAATATCATACCTGATATCGTTAGCATTCAAGAATGTGTTAGCAGAGCTAATCTCATGGTATGGTATGGAAACTTAAACCAAAGTGGGAGAGGAAAGGTTACAAAAATAGGTTTTTGATGACAACATGGCAAGAAAAAGTACCTAGAAGTAGACCAAGTTGTAGATGGGATTGATTCATCAGAAGTGTCCTAGAAGACCAAAATATTAGATATGACAGTATCAGAGTGCTGACTAGTAATAGAGTGATTTGGAGAAACACTGTTAACAGGAGATTATTAATAATGTAAACTTAATCAAGTAGTACTATCATGGTATTCTGTACACTCCTTGAGGGCACATACCTGGAAATTGATTATGATGCATTTAGCACCCATCAGAAGTTCACTTACAAATAACTTAGTCATAAGTTGAAGAACATATCTGAATTTCTGCTAGTCTCTGGTGAGAACCAATTATTAAAAATGCATGCCATGCCCTTAAGGTAGCTTAGTTGGATATCACTTCTGTGTCCAACTAGGAATAAGTCTGAATCCCACTGTAGATATAAATGTTTGTGAATGTCTTTAAGCGTAAATGAATTTCTAGACCTGGTGTGACACCCTGTCTACTTAATAGAGGCCAGAAGTGGTTAAAAAAGTATCACATATGGTCTCCAGAACAAGGTTTCTGAAATATCTAATCCTCATCCTACCCATGATGTTAATTTACAATAGGTTTTAGAATCTTCTGTGAGTGAAATTCAGGGGAAAAAACCCAATAAAAGGTGAACACAATTCTCATGGAGACTGAGTCTTTTAAGTGGTGCAATACTAATTTATGCTGAATTTAAAATGCAACCAATGCCTGTCTACTAGATATAAAATACCAATGGATATTTATCATTCTTTGAAGTAAATCAAAAAGTATGCATATTTTCTCATAGCATAAAATTCAAACAACATATTTGCTGCAGCATTTAGCAAAAACAAATCGTGACTTCCAAAAATAAACCCTTTATGGTTTAGCCAAAGCAGGATATTGATTTTTAAAAAATATAAAAAATCTTGATAGATCCTCTTCTCATTCTAAAAGCATGAAATATTATATTCCATTTCCTAATAAAAGTGCTGTTTATAATTAAAATTTACAGTTTCATTAAAACTTTTATTGTTTAACAAATTTACAATAAACTACCTCAACATTGTTTCAGATCAAAATGCTTACAGAGATTGATTTAGAACAAGTTGCTGCATTTCACCCCTATATTATTATCAGTCTGAAAAGAAGTTTCAACACCTTCAAAAAAGTTCAAAAATTCTTATATACACAGGTAATAAAAAAGAAAATATTTACATCTGGATAAATTAGTCTTGTTTTAATCCTTTTCCTACATAAAAAAACCCAGATCTATATACATATTTTTGTAACTGTTTTATAATTATAAACAAACATGGAAGATGATTATACATTGATTTCATTTTGACTTTAACTCCAGGTTGGGACTTTAGAGGAATAAAAAAACAAGTATTGGAGCCAGAATAATATAAACATAAAAAAAATGTGCAAGAGTATTTTTTTTATTTTATGTTATTTACAATTTTATGTTTCTAATGCACTTTATATGTCACATGTAACCTGTTATCTTGGTTTTCTTAACTGCTTTTCCAGTTCCGTATCTCTTCTGCATAGTTCCATTTTAAGGTTGGTGAAATCTGCATCTATCATTGGGGGAAGACAAAATAATCCTTTTTGTAATTAAAAAAAAAAAAATCTCAGTTAAGTATATAAAATTTATTTTTATCTTATACTTCCATTTGCTTTATGTATGTTTCTTTATTACAAATAAAAAAAAAAAAATCAGCTAACGCCTTTTTGTTCCCTTCATAGGGAGTAGGCGAGGCCGTTTACCCTATCTAACTTTTGGAGACTGAGCGGGCAGTTCAATCTCCACTGGCAGCCAATCAGAGATAGATGGCCCAAGGCTATCACAAATTAAGTGGCACGCAGTGAAGCGAGACGGCACAAGTGCTGCCATCTCGTGGTCACTAACCATAACACAATATATTTAATGTCTGAAATAATGTGGATTCTACAGTCGATTTTCTCAAGTTTCCAGGACGAAAAACCCGAGTTTCCGGGAGAAAAAACCCACTTGCCTGTGCCAGAGATCGACTAACTTGGGAACCGGTCAAAAAAAGGCTTAGAAAAATTTCCTCTAGTCGCCGAATAGACTCGAAACAAAGTCTTCCTTCATGCGGTTAAGCACCATGGTGTGCAAACGCACAGGCCCACATATTATACATAATACAGCTTTTTAACTGTATTGCTTTAATTTCTAAAATTAAAACATATACAGTGAAAATGCTTACTGAACAGAGGGAACTATACAACTACTAATTTGTATCATTCGAAAGTGTAGGTAATCCCTGCCTTTTGTTTTCTTAAAATCCTCAATTTATCCTCAAGGGGTGTTTATGATATTATGAGTCTATCGTGCTGCTCCTTAAACTCATTCACTGTCTGCACTAACTACCCTGTCAGACAGTGCATTCCATGGGCTAACCATGCTTCATACAGGAAAATTATTGAATAATTTTTGCATTTGCTTGTATCTCTCTCTCTCTCTTTTTAGATAAGTATGACAGCCCAACTCTAATCATTTAGGATCTGGCCCTCTGACCACACCTTCTTGATATGCAGGTGTAGTTAATGAACCAATGTTTGATAAGAAGCATGATAGATCAAGAACTAAATAATCCAGAAACCCAGTTCTAGAGACCAAACAGAACTGCTTTCCGGTGACTTCAGGCCTCCAATATGTGGAGAATAGTCTCACATCAGGTGATGAAAATCATAATCATCTACAGACATTCAAACACATCCATGAAACATTACGATTTTGAGCCCACTAGCTGGAGAGCAAACACACTATCCACCTAACAACAACTAGAGTGACATTTTACAGTTATGCTTGTGTTCTTGAGCACATACACACCATATAAAACAAGTGCTTCTGCAGGCAACTTTTCAAACTTAATCATTTAAAAGATAGCCAGAGTACTCTTACCATGGACACTGTTCATTTTTATTATTCCAACCTTTACCTGCCATTCATCAATGCTGTGAGAGATGGCAGAACTATTTTGCTAAGTGCATTCTTTACTTCAACACAAAAACAAACTACTGTTTCTCCCACACACAAAATTAAATCATAGCAAATGCAAGGAAATTTTGACTATTTTCAAAATAATTAAGTTGGAAATGTAATCAGCTAAAGTTGTGGTTTT
Source organism: Typopeltis vanoorti (assembly GCF_054136105.1). NCBI lineage: Eukaryota > Metazoa > Arthropoda > Arachnida > Uropygi > Thelyphonidae > Typopeltis > Typopeltis vanoorti. The sequence continues at coordinate 5,681,070 of NC_143571.1, forward strand.
AGAATGCAGGGTACTCTAAGTAATGAGCTTTGCCAAATGCAATTAATTATTATTATTATGCAGACTTAGCCAAGGAGTCAAGCACTCATTGATGGAGGGTCTCTCCAAGGTCACACAATGCCTAAATATCTATCATATCTTTCTTTAAAAACATTCAAAGATCCACTCATGACATCCACTGGTAGCTCATTTCATACATTCACTACATACCATGAGAACCTAGATATCACATGCTTCCAAAGCACACCCTTACTTAGTTTCCAGGGATAACTTGATTTCTCTCCCACTTGAAACAAGCTGTAAAATCTCATTATGATCTATACTGTAAGATTCCCTTTACTAACTTGTTCTTATCATTACTCATCTGTCTATTACCCAAACTACTGAAGATCATAGCCCTTCAAGTCATATGTACAATTCCACAGGCCAGATATCATCTTGGTTATCCTCTGCAGTCTTTTCCTCATCTCCTCTGAAGCCAGGTGACCATATTATCTGGGGGCAGTATGTGGTCTTATCAAAGCTTAGTTCAAGAGAATAATTTCCATATTACTACAAGTTAGTGTTCTCTTCAATAAAGCAGTTATCCAATGTGATGACTCCACCACTCTTAGCAATGTAAACTTCAGTTCTCCTCCATCTACCATCATCCCCAGGTTTCTAGCTTCATTGAACACTTAGAGCAAATTACCATTAATATAATACTCTATCTGTAATGTCCTCAGTGAAAATTGCATCATTTCACATTTAGCAACACAGAACTATTCAAGTCCTGTATTACTAAATGTTCAAGTTATTTGTCCATAGAACCAATTGGTTCAGATCAGCCTGCAAGTATTATGTATCAGAATTATTTTTGGCACCCTTCCTAACTTTGCATCATCAGCAAAGAACAAGCTCAACCATCATTAATATGCAAGTTAAATTAACAATGGTCCAAGTACAGAACCATGTAGCAGTCCACTGGTCACTCTCTTTCCCTTGAACTCCATTTCCATACATTATTACTCTGACATCTGTCAGTCAGCCACTGCACTACCCATACATTACAAACATACATTACATACTCATGTCTTCGAACCTCTACTGCAGAATCCTGCCAAATGCCTTGGTAAAATTCAAAAGCATTCTGGAATCTTCATTCCTCTCATCCAACTCTGCAGTCACTCTACCATAAAATAAGAGCAAACTATTAAAGCAAACCTATCCTTAACAAGGTCACTTAAAGACTAATTCAAAAATACTGATTAGTCTACAACTGTTGCTTTTGTCCTAGCTTCACCGCTGTGTAATGGAATCATCTTACCCTGCTTCCACTCATTAAGAACTGTTGTGTTTAGGCTCAAGCTGATTTTTATTATTTTTTAAATTAATTTTGAATTACTCAACTATACCTGTAACTTTAACAGTGTTTTGTTCTGTTCATTAAGCTGCAACAAGATGTGGAAGTACACTTATGCTGTTAGACTCATGTTCATAGTTTGAATGCTGTACCAATTCTTTTTTCTCTTCCTGAATGATGCTTATATTACAGTGAGAAAAATATATGAGTTCTTGAACAATTCTAATTTCCCTTACATGTGTTCAGCTGTAACCCCTTCCACACACACACCACACATATTATCATGTCTACCATACCTGTTTCCATAAAATATCTAGTTACAGATCTCTCATATTTAATTCTATAATTTACAACTATTTTCTGGTTTCAGAGAAACAAAACTTCAATTTAAAAATGAAAGAATTTAGATTTATGGAAATCATTACCTTAGAGTCTCTTTCTAATTAGCTTTTCTAATCGTCTGATCCTACTGGATTCATGTTCTGGACTACTTCCAATAAAGTAGGATTGGGAAGTGTTATTATTATCAGGAACACTAGTTGCTGAGACTGTAGTTGGCTGACAATTACGAAATATTTCTGTCATTATACTTTGTTCACTTCGCTTTAGACCCTATAAGGAAATATTTCTGTCATTGTACTTTGTTCACTTCGCTTTAGAACCTATAAGTAATTTAAAGAAAGAACTGAAGGGGAAAATTATATCAAGAAAAAAGATCAAATGTGTGCCCCTTTGCAGTAGAGAAAATAAAAGTTTTCCCATTTTTGTTTTATTAAAAAAATTTTAATTTTTTTATTTTTCCATTTTTCAGAAAAATGGAAAAATTAATTAATACTCTAATAATATCTAATAGTCCAACTTAAGCTGGAAAGATTAGTTTAGACCATTATTAATGATGATTAATATATATCTCAGCTGCTTAATATATCATAATTTCTCCTATAATGCAGTATATGTGTTGCTGAAAATCATCACATCATGGAATTTCAGACAGCACTTATGGAAAAAAACAGGATTAGTCGCAGAACACTCAAAACCTGTACAGTCTCGTAAGTTATACTGTACAAAAAAAAAATAATAATAAACAAATAATGCTACTACAGTTTTAAAAATCTTTAATTCATAATAAATAAAGAAATACAGTACTACAATAAATGCTATACTTGACTTTGCAGCACTCGCAGTTGTTTCTGCTAATGAAGCTTTTTTTCTTTTTTTAGCACTCTCTCTCTCTCTCTCTGATAGTATGCAATACTGATTCCTTCAGGTACTCTCGCAATAGCACATGTTCTGTTTTCTTTCAAAATGTTTTATTATTTCAAGCTTATCCCCAACTTAAAGTTTACCTTTTTTCATTCACTACTTGGAATTCTTATAACCAGGACACCTACTCATGTTTGGGATGTTGTATTAAACACATATCAAGAAAAGTATGCAATCTAGGGAGTATAGCATGACACACAATTGTAGAGCAGTGCATTTTCCTTCACAAGTCACTATGTCAGCTGGAGTGGTGGTTTGTGTGTTTATTTGTTGTTACTTGAAAGTGCAAACAAAGCATAGTCATCTTGTGAAAAATCATAAATGAACTAACACAACTTTGCATTTTGGCAGTTTTATTCCCCTATTTATGTATCGCATATGAACAAATTCATGCAGTATAAACACATGTTATAATAGAAATGATGGTAACTAATAGTCATGAATCATACCTGACAAAATATTATATTCTTGTTTTAATCCTTTACCCAAGCATAAGCAAACAAAATTTGTGTATGAAGTATCATCATGATGACTGGCTACTTGAATATAGAGGCTGTTAATTTCACATCAGAATGCCTCAATATTCTGCAATGCACAGCATACCCCTTTCAAGAATGTATATTGCCATGCGTTATAAGAAAAATCACCACCCAGACCAGATTTAACCTTAATGAGATATGAAAGGAGAGGATGCCATGCATTATGGGATACTAGGGCTTGTACATAGTGATGTAAATAGCCTCTATGTACAAGCAGTAGCCTGGCCATCATGAAGTTACTTCATGTGCAAACTTTTCTTTGCTCACACTTGGGTAAAGGTTAAACAAAAAAATAATTTATCAAGTATAATTTATTTTCTAACCAAGCAAAAAAACTCATATCTATCTTTCATCCAGAGTACTTTAACCTCCCTACCGGCTGAGATAGATGAAATAGTGAGACCAAATTGCACTTCTTATTCATGTTATTTAATGGGTGTTACAGAATTGTATCTAGATTTAGCTGGATGTCTACAGACATCATGGCCAGTTGGGGAATTAATAATATGGTGATATACCATTCTAATACTGAAAGTTTATTTTTCACTTGGTTAGACTATAATAAATTTAGTTTAATCCTTTATCCAAGTGTGAGCAAACAAAGTTTGTGGCTGAAAGTATCTTCAGGACTGGGGTAAGGTAGTACAACACCAAGCAACTCGTTGCAAAGGTGGAGCAAGCTAACATCACTCCTATCTCAGTATCTCCCATAATGCAAAACACATCTCCTTGCAGATATGTATAATGTTATGCATTAAGGAAAGGGCCACTACCCAGACTAGTTTCGACCTTTATTGAGGTCTCTTCAGTGGGAGCCAGGCCCAAGTGGAGATACCAGGCAGAAGCATTAGCAAGGTCATCTCTACCTATAGGAGTTGCTCACACTTGGATAAAGGATTAAACTAAATTTATTATAGTCTAACCAAGTGAAAAATAAACTTTCAACATCTTTCTCTAAATCCAGAGTAATTTAATAAAAAGGTGGCACACCGTTTGGCAACTCCTATAGGTAGAGATGACCTTGCTAATGCTTCTGCCTGGTATCTCCACTTGGGCCTGGCTCCCACTGAAGAGACCTCAATAAAGGTCAAAACTAGTCTGGGTAGTGGCCCTTCCCTTAATGCATAACATTATACATATCTGCAAGGAGATGTGTTTTGCATTATGGGAGATACTGAGATAGGAGTGATGTTAGCTTGCTCCACCTTTGCAACGAGTTTCCCGGTGTTGTACTACCTTACCCCAGTCCTGAAGATACTTTCAGGCATAAACTTTGTTTGCTCACACTTGGATAAAGGATTAAACTAAATTTATTACCATTCTAATACCTGTATATGGAAAGTATGACTTGTGCATTGCTTTAATTCTCAGTATCTACAAGGGTCTAGCTCCCATTGCTGAGACATCATTAAATCAAAACCAATCTTGGTAGTGACTCTTCCTGTAATGAATGACAATATATACATCCAAAAGGAAGTGTGCTATGCATTATGGGATACTGAGGCACTTTGATGAAGTCAGCAACCTCCATTAACAAGGCAGGCTAGATATACAAACATCTAGCTTATGCTTAAGTAAAGGATGAAAATAAGAATATAATTTATTCTATAATTTATATGTTAATTTATAATTTATTTTCTAACCAAGCGGGAAAAAAAAATGCTACATCTAATAGTTGTGATATTGCAAAAGCTTCTAATACACATAATTCCAGGAAGCAAGTAAGGACATTAATAAGCTTTACCGATATTCTTTTTCTTTTTGCATCTGGACAAAGTCCTTGCTCATGGTAAAGGTTTAAACAATTAGTCCTCTATGTCAGATAATTATGGAAGTCAACATGTACAAACTTCTTTTATGTGTGTCAAAAATATATGCAAATTTACAGAAATGCGAATTTTGAATAAAGATCTGAAATCTGTTTTATGTTTAGAGAGAGAAAAAGAAACTTTTCTAACATTTTCCTGTTTATAGAAAGCCAATACACATCTGAAGATATCGACATTGTAAAATGCTAATTTTCAAAGGGAGAAAAAAAATTTTTTTTTTTCCCTTGTGATCTTTCATCTGTTGATAGTAAGCTGAAAGATTGGGGAGGCAACCTACATAAAGAATTATACCATCACCTATCTCAAATGGCATATCTTCGAAAGAGCACATACATAGAGCTATTTGTTCTAATGATACAACACTTGCCACAGAATCAATTATCTTCACCACATATTTTTGGCTAAAAATTGCTGAATATCCATCATATGCACTATACATGGAACTTCTGTATTTTACAAATCCTTCAGTTCCTCCCCCCCAATTTTGTTTGAACAAAGTTTGAAACTAACAGTTTTCTCTTTATTATTCTAAATAATATTATTCTAATTCCTCAATCTCAACAAGTATCGCCTAAATTAATTTACCAAAAATTCAAGATATAACAGCTATAAATTTCTTTTTATCCAACATTAAACGATGCCAAAATAAGAAGATAATCGCTTTTTCTTATAATTCTGAACTGTTTCCACTACAACTGGATTGCTTGCAAATGATACTATAACAAGCTGTTTATACTCTGAATATACTAGTTTAAAATTCAGCAAAATATTAGCAGTCAAATAAAATAATGATGCACTCAAATTCAGTATTTCTTTCTTTTTTTTTTTTTAACAATGAGCTGCTTAGGGGTAAAAGTTATGCCTGATGACTTTTTTTCAATATTTGTGGAATTTCATTACTTTGAAATTCTTTGAAAATACTGCCTATGTCTCCATTATTTAGTTATAGTATTTTAGAATAATAAAGAGAAAACTGTTAGTTTCAAACTTTGTTCAAACAAAATGGGGGCGGAGGGGGCTGAAAGATTTGTAAAATACAGGAGTTCCATGTATAGTGCATATGATGGATATTCAGCAATTTTTATTATTCACTATCATAACAGGAAAATTGGTTTTCCAAAATTTTACTTTTTTTTTTAAATTCTGTCAACAACATAAGGCTATAAACCTACAGTCAGATAAAGATTTGATAATCTGGGAAATCTTATTCTAGAAACCAAACATGGAGCTTATTTTTTTAAGTCACTTGAGGCTATCGACAAACATAAGTGATCCCACACTGAGTGAAGAAATCCATCTACTTTCTAAACAATTACATCCACAGTGGGATTCAAACCTTCAGCTGGATGATTGGAAATTGGAGATGCTATCCACTCAGCCAAACAAGCCAACAATTAAAAAACAATATAGGTATTTTTGTTATCAGTTCCAATATCTACACTTTTTAATGACAAAAAATATAAATAATAAAATAATAACTTTCAACATTTACTTCAAGTAATCATTCTTTTTGATGCTGTTAATGTTGTTGTATTTCAGAAATTTCTCTAAAATACTTGAACATGACACACAATATTTGTTGAAGAGAATAACTCATCCTTCATTTTAAAATAAGTTATGCATGGTGTGAAAACGACACAATAAACTAGAAGGGTGAAAGAGTAGCTAGATTAAACACAAGGTTCTTGATATATAAATAGGTCTAGTGGTCAGGCTTATGATTTTATCATTTATGCTAGTATTTTTATTAAAGAGGTTACAATAGAAGATATACTAATTAATCACTTCATTTAATATTTCGGATATTTTGGCAAAGATCTATATATTATATGTATCTATATCAGGGTGGCCAAGACGTTGACCGCAAGGCACCTGAATGTAGCAAATTATTCATTTCTTAACGAATGTAGCAAATTAAACAAATAAATAAATGATAATCAAAATTATTAATTGATAAAAAAATTGTCAAATATGTCAAAACTAATTTATTTCTAATCTGATGTAAAGTTTATAATTTAGCGGTTAACAACGAAGCCATATGCGCTTTACAGCAGTCACGTGATTCGCTTCATCCAGAAATGTTCGCTTGACGGTTCTGAATGCGCCCAATGGTAACACGTTTGATGATGTGTACACTGGCAGTTGACAGTCCATCTGTGTATTGTTCTTGATCAAGACTCCTGCAGCCAAAGTGTCCCGATTCAGTATTTTAGTACCGAGTAATTCCATGAAATCGTTTTCTGTTTATCAATCTTTAGTGTGTATTATTTTAAATTAAGTAAGTGAATGGTACTTAGTTTACGGAATTAACAATGCATAAAAAGTATATTAATTAAAGGTAACTTTAATGAATAACTTCTATATTTCGGCAATGTCACATTGCCATCTTCGGGAACATAAAGATATGGTATGTGCACGCAGGCACTAACAAAAGCAAATGAGGAAGAACCTTCATCAAAGCTGGTGAAATATTATAAATTAGAATAAATCAGAAATAATAATTGCTATTAACAATATGTCATTATCACGAAACACAATCACGTGTAGAGCAGAAGAAACCAGCCTGCGTGCACATACCATATCTTTATGTTCCCGAAGATGGCAACGTGACGTTGCCGAAATATAGAAGTTATTCATTAAAGTTACCTTTAATTAATATACTTTTTATGCGTTGTTAATTCTGTAAACTAATTACCAGTTATGTTTGACCAACGTATAAGCCTTGCTACTAGAATAAGTGAATGCAATTAGTATTGTTAAAAAAAAAAAAAAATTAAGGATAACAATGAGTGAACCAAGAACAAGTGTGAAAAAAATAAAAACTTATCACTATCATAAAGAATGGGAAGAAGATTTTTTCTTTATTATGATGAAAGCCAAATGGGTATGTATAATTTGCAATGTGAATGTGGCCTTACCGAAAAAAGCAAATGTTGAAAGACACTATCGAACTGTTCATAAAAACTATGAAGAAGATTATCCACAGGGCACTGCCTTAAGAAAAGCAAAGGTACATCAAATGAAGACACTACTGACAGCACAACAAAATATTTTTGTCAAGTACAATACAGGCGCAAAGGCTGTTACAATTGCATCATTCAACGTTGCTGAAACTTTAATTAAACGTAATAAGCCGTTTCAAGATGGAGAATTATGGAAAGAAGCCTTCATCAAAGCTGGTGAAATATTATAAATTAGAATAAATCAGAAACAATAACTGCTATTAACAACATGTCGTTATCACGAAACACAATCATGCGTAGAGCAGAAGAAACCAGCCGGAACCTTGAAGAGATTCTGCATGAAAATATAAACAAGTGCAATTTTTTGTCACTACAGTTTGACGAATCTACTGATTACGCTGGTACTGCACAATTATGTATTTTTATTTGGATGGTTTTTGAGGATATGTCAGCCACAGAAGAATTATTAACCATTATTCCAATTCAGGGAAGAACAAGAGGTTGAGATATCTATGATTTATTTAAGAATTACATTGTACATACAAGTTTTCCAATTCATAAGTTAGTGTCAATAACTACAGATGGAGCGCCTGCAATGGTAGGTAATAAAATCGGTTTCATCACTCTTTGTAAAAAGGATGAAGATATACCAAGTTTTGTGGACTATCATTGCATCATCCATTAGCAGGCCTTGTGTTCAAAAGTATTGAAATTCAATCATGTTATGAATGTTGCTTTCAAAATTGTTAATTCAATAAGATCAAATAGCTTGCTGCGTCGTCAATTTCGGGCTTTGCTAAAAGAATGCGAGAGTGAGCATAGTGAATTATTGTTACATACTGACATAAGATGGTTAAGCCGCACCACAATTTTAGCAAGATTCAGATAACTTCTTCCACAAATAAATTCGTTTTTGAAACACAGAAATGATTCACATCCAGAATTAAATGATAAAGAATGGCTACTTGACCTTGCCTTTTCCTGTGACATTACAGAAAAACTAAATAACTTAAACTTAGAATTACAAGGAAAAAATAAAACAATCATTGATATGATAAGCTCTTTAAAATCATTCAAGGAAAAATTAAACATGCTTGAAATACAATTAAAGCGGTGCAAATTGAAACATTTTAAAAATTTGGCTGACCAGTCAAGGGATACACAAAACATCACCTTTAATAAACACGCTGAAAGCATAAGACTCTTAATGAACGAATTTGAGGTAAGATTTGTAGAAATCAGTAAGCTCGATGATATCGCTACTTTTTTTATCATATCCTTTCAATGAAAATATTAATGTTGAGAATACAGCTTCAAAATTGAATGAATTTCTCAACACAAATAGAGTAGATTTGGAAGAAGAAATTATAAATCTAAAATGCAATATCCACCTCAAATCAATTGCTTCAAATAATAGTTTTTGGAAGTTGATTCACAAAGTAAATATCCAAATATTTGGAGAATCACCGTTTATTTTAATGCATTTTTTTGGATCAACTTATTTGTGCAAATCGGCATTCTCATGTATGAATGTTATTTAAGGCAAAGCATAGATTGCAGCTAAGTGATCAACATCTGGAATCGTGTTTATCGTAGAATTTCTTTAAGTTTGTACGATCCAGTAGTTGATCGCTTAGCTGCATCTATGCAATGTCAGGTATCATCCAATTAAATTAAAATATTCAATTTTGTTTGTATAATTTTATTTAGTTTTTTGTATTTTTTATTGTTAATATTTTTTTAATAAAGTTATGAACAATAAATTTTCTTTTCTTTTTGTTATATTTATTGCCTTATAAACTTTTAAAAATCTCAAAAATATTCCACAATTTTCGATTGCATCTATAGTCGCCCGCAGAGATATTTTCACTAGGTAAGTAGCCCCCAACGTCTAAACGTTTGGCCACCCGTGATCTATATCTATATAATATCTACATGTTGAGAGAGAGAGGCAAGATGGAAGGGAAAAACAAGTATTTTATTTTATTTATTTTTTTTTTTTGGCACTGCCAGTGGAGAGGAAAGTTCAACAAATACAGGATATGTCAAAATTATGTTAACACTTATATGGAATGAACATTGAAATTTTAATTTAAATTATATTTTTAAAAAAATATTTTTTAAATTTTACAATAAATGTTTAATTAAATTATGTCAATACTTATATGGAATGAACATTTAAATTTTCTTTTCTTTTCTTCTCAAAGATAATTTTACAATAAACGTTTTTTTCATTTAAGTGTTAACACAATTTTGACATATATTGTATATTCAACCAATAAATTCAATTATCAGGAAAGCCTGGTTGGAACAGAGGTCAGTGGTAATTATTAACTAGAACTTGAAAGGCATATAATCTCAGCACTACTTTTAACCCTATGAAGATAGCTACTCATATCTGTTCCTAAAGACCATCCCACCTCTTTCAGTTCTTTGTTCTTGCAATATGTTGTATTATGGTCAAACTGGAAGATGAGCCAACATCTGTATTGGAGAACATAAGAAATATATCTGCTGCCACTAGTCTGGAAAGTCAGGTTTAGCTGACCTTGAAAAAAAAAAAAAACTGACTATGCTTTTCTGCAATAAATACAAACATGACAGACTTTTTGAGGGAATCACCAACAAATTAAAAAAACCCTCAATAAACATGGTTGTTTGAAACTATTCAAGATTTGGGAAAGTAGATCCATATAACAGCCAAGGCTGCCTACCAGCAGCTATAGAGGGCACCCCATTAGGCTTCCAAGTCTAAGACAGGTAGTTTGTATGTTTTGTGTACATTATTACAATTCTTATACTGTATATATACATATATACTGGAACCATAACCTGTGTTTAATTTATTCTTTGTGTGTTGTTCTTCATTTTATTAAACCATAATAACTTTCATATTCTGTTTTGGTTAGAGCACCAAGACCACCTCCTTTAAAATTTTTTGTATGAAAGAAACTTAACCATAAGAGTTGGAGTTTAGTCTGTCCTGATGGCATTGCCAATTGTGCCAGTTAAAATTAAAAATGAATCAAAAATAATATTGCAAACATTAAAAAATATGCACAACTCTAGGATCCAGATGGCATGTTATCTACAGTATGTATTACAAGGAAAGCACATTATAGCAAAGAAAAATACAAAAACTCCATTTCTTTATATAAAATAATTATAAATATCTGTAATTTCATTATATAAGTGTACTTTGCAAAATTCACTTTGGAACTTTACAAAAATAAATTTGCAAAGTCATTTCATTTCAGTTTTTGCTTACACTGGCTCATTTTCAGGAGCATAATGGTTGTTTCATGGTTAATGCAGATAACTGGGAGGAGACTTCTATATAGTCTGTAAAGAATCTGAGGAAATATCCAAGACTTCTAAACCCAAAAATCGCACCTTCTTGCTTTGTGCCCTGTTAATTACATATTTACCTTGATAATGAACAAGTGAGGAAATGAGGATGTACTGGCAATTTAGGACTTAGCTACTAAAATATCCTCGATTTGGCTTGATAAGCCATCATTATACAATGTCATGCCAGACAGAACATCTTTTAGTTAAACAAGACCACCTTCCTTTCATCAGGAAACCAGGAAAAAAATGAGAAGTCAGCTGTTGATACAAACTTCAGCAGAATTCAATACACCACCACCATCAATAGAAAAGAAGTGGCTCAGAGAAGAATTAGATAAGTATCATTAAACATAATCAGTGTTACTGAAATGGAGAAGCCTAAAACAGATAAAATACTGTAAAATAATAATTATATATGATTATATTCAGGCAATAATGTTGGGAGGGGGGGATCAGCAGCAAATTTTGGGGAAAGCAGTAGCTATACATATGCAACAAAAAATATGGAGATAAGCTTCCTGAATGGCAGTCTCAGTTAGAGAGATTTGGGAAAATTTCCAAATGGGAAATTGAATAAGATTACCTATCTATTTGTGCCTATGTCCTACAGACGGTTCCACCAAGGAATAGGGGCCATTAGAGAAGCACTTCTTATTCTATCAATCAGCTAGACCTTGGTTTTTTTTTTTTCCCCCTATGGGTTTTTTCCCAGCCATTCTCCCACTTGTTTTGCTAACGTTTCTTCTCCCATTCTGTTTAAGTGACCATATCACCTGAGATTAGCTCTGCCTACACATTCCTGATTGCTAACAAAATCAAGTTCCTTCTGTTAGATCCTGAATGAAGGAATCTTGAAAAGAAATCATTCATTCAGAATCTAGCATACTAAACTTACTAATAAAGAGAAATACCTGCACATCAGCTGAAATCAAAAGTGAAATTTCTTCATTTTTTGTATAAAATTTCTTCTTCTTCTTCCTAACATGGAATATAGGCCATGTGGCCTGTTCCGGTCTCATGCCATCTCTTTCTTGGTCTTCCGATTCTTCTTTTTCCACTTATTTTGTATCTGTATAATATTTTTGGTAGTCTGCTGTTGTCCATTCGATTTAAATGTTCTAGCCATTTTTGTTTATACTGTCTTATGTAGTAATTAATTGGTTTTATTTTCAGGGATTGTAAGATTTCTTCATTTGTTTTGTGGTCCCACTTGGTATATCCAGCTGTTTTTCTGAGGAACTTCATTTCTGCTGTTTGAATTCATTTTTCATCTTTCCTTTTCATGGTCCATGTTTCGCTTCCGTATAGTAGAGTTGGTTTTGACAAGACATTATATAGTCTGATTCTAGTGTGTTTTTGTACCAGGGATGGCTTAAATATACTGTTTATTATGCCATTTACTTTGACAAAGTTTGATATTTTAGTGTCTATGTCTTTTTCTTCTTCGTATGATAGATCACATCCCAAGTATCTGAAAGTGTTTACTTGTTCTAGTATTTTATTATCTATCACTATTTTACTTCTTATCGGGTTTTCTCCTTTGAATGCCATTATTTTTGTTTTTTCTTTGGATATTGTAATGATTTTAATGATCTTTGTAAGTCATCTTCTGATGTAGCTAATACTATTTGATCATCTGCAAATAGTAGTGTATCTATCTTCGTTTGCGGGGTCATTTGTATACCAAATGGGTTATGCTGTTTCCAGATTGTTAATATTTCATTTATATATATATATTGAAAAGCAAAGGTGAGAGGGTACATTATTGTCATACTCCTCTTGATATATCTTTCCATTCTGAGGTGTGTTCTAATTTAACTGCTATTTTATTTCCTGTATATATTTCTTGAATAGATTGTAAAAGTTGGTTTGGTATGTTTAAATTGGTTAATATTTTAAACAATTTTTGTCGACTAATTTTGTCAAAAGCTTTTTCATAATCAATAAATGCCACATGTGTTTCTTTTTGAAATGCTCTTCTCTTTTCTATTAATAATTTTAAAGTAAAAATTGGATCTATGCAGGATCGGCTTTTTAGGAAGCCATTTTGTTTTCTACAATGCTGCTTAGTTTCTCTTTTAATATTCCTGCATATATTTTATATCCTGTATTCAGCAGGCTAATTCCCCTATAATTAATGCAATTGTCTTTATTTCCTTTTTTATAGATTGGGATGACCAGTGCTTTTTTCCAAGAGTTAGGGGTTTTTCCGGACATCCAAACCATATTAAAAAATTTCAAAAGTCTTTCATTAAATTTTTCACCTGCATTTTTGTATAGTTCTATATTTATATTGTCTTCTCCTGGCGTTTTCCTATTTTTCATCTTCTTTATTATATTTTTCAGTTCTAACATTGTGATATTTTCTATTAGGTCATTCTTTGTCTTATAAAATTTTAATTCATTGTTCTCATCTGTCCAGAGATTTTGGAAATAGGTCACCCATTTTTCTAAATCTATTGTTTGTATTTTTATCTTTTCTTTTATTTCTTTATTCATGTATTTTATTACTTTATAGGTTTTGGGTTGTGGCTTAAATAAATCCTTTTCTAGTTCTGTTACGAAATTGTTCCATCTTTCTCTGTTTTTTCCTTACTTCTCGTTTTGCAATTGCACTATTTCTTTTATACTCTATTTCTGCTTCTATTGTTTTGGAATTTAGCCATTTCTGGTAACTGTCCTTTTTGGTTTTTATTATATTTTCTATTTCTTTGTTCCAGTCTCATAGTCCTCTTTTTCTAATCCATTTGTGCTTTATTCCTAAGGTTTCTGTTGCTGCTTTTGTGAGAATTTGTTTCAAATTTTCCCATTCATTTTCTATGTCCCTTGATTCATGTGTGGTTTCTGTTTTTAAGTTTGTGCATTTTTGATATTGTAGTCTAACTTGAGGATCCTGTAATGAAGAAATTTTGTAGCTTGGCTGGTAAGAATTTTCAATTCTATGTGTTTTTAGCCACTTTGGTTTAAAACGAATTTTTGCTGATACCATATAATGATCAGAGTTTAATTCAAAGCCTCGATATGCTCTTACGTCTAAAATTAACTCCGCTAATTTAAAATTTGTGATAACGTAGTCAATTACTGATTTGTATCCTCTGGCTGACCAAGTATATTTATGTATTTCCTTGTGTTTAAACATTGAATTCATTATTCTCATATTATTATAAATGACAAAATCGCGCAATCTGCGCCCATTTTGATTACATGTATCTTCGCCAAATTTACCTATGTTTGTTTTGTATTTTTTGTTTCCTATTCTGGCATTTAAATCTCCTACTAGCAGTAAATAGTCAGTTTTGTTTGTTTTATCTATGGCATTCTGTAATTCTTTATAAAATATATTACTGTGTTCTTCTTTTCCCTCTTCTGGTGCATATGGGGGAAAAGAAGAAGACAGTAATATATTTTATAAAGAATTACAGAATGCCATAGATAAAACAATGTATAAAATTTGAATTCTTTATTTCATGTACCATATATTTAAGCTATTGTGATCATATTAAGATTTTATTTGAGTATGTTTCATAAGAGGAATAATCTGACTTAATTTAAGCCTCGCTTAAGCTGTGTAAAATTAACTGTGAGTCATCAAATAGTTATTAAATAATAATTCTGGGAAGGTATAAAACTACACGTGTACAACGTAACGCTGGAGGTAGTAGCTTAAGCGGAACATATACTGATGCGAATTCTGGGAATACAAGAGCATAACAGCATCGGGAAAAAGCAAGGGATGAACCCAAGGGGTGAAAAGATATGGGGCATGTGCAAAGGGGACTGAGGAAAAAGAAGGTGCTCTAAGGAGGAATATAAGGGGACGAGCACCGTATTGGAGAGGCTCTCCTGTCGTATTGTTTTCCTGTTTGGTGGCTCGGAAGTTAAAGGGAGTTCGCATAAGGGGGGAAAAGAAGCGTCAGTGCTAAGATAAGATGTTGGACAGCAGGCTTTCTTGAAAGTGGAGAAGGATTCTATGCAGAGCTGAAGGTAAAAATTCAAGTCCTAGCAGAATCAAGCCATCGCTGAAAAGTCTGATCAAATCGTTCCTGAAATGCAAAGATTTGAGTCCGTTTTCAGCAGAAATAATGAAGATAGCGTAACCCCTACGTTGGTGTAAGGACAGCCAATAGACAAGAAGTAACCAATGTATACATGGTGCTGAAAGACATGGGAAAAGTTCTGTAAGGTGAAATTACTCTATTTTGTGTATAAAATTCACTAGAAGAGAGAAGATTGTTTGCGAATGTGAAATTAAGAACAGTATTCTAAAGAACTCTGTGGACAGTCTCTAATTAGAAAGTTAACCTCCTTTGAGATTAAGAAGAATTGTTTGAAAGAGATCTTTTGTATTTTGTATGTGATAGGATTAACTCAATGAGATTAGAATTGTGGATTTTAGTAACTGAGTAACATTAGAATATTTGTTTGCATTCTTTTATGAATAGCATTACAGAAAGGGATTTCGCTTAACTTCATAACATTTGCAATCTATCCCAATTTTCAATTACTGTGTTTTATGATGTTTCTTAACCTTTGATTTAATTTAGAATATATTCGCCTCTTAACTCGAGTTTCATTTAGTATTGAGTCATAATTGAGTGTATGAAATTTTTTGTGTATTCTGTTTAGATATTCCACTAAACATGTCATATTTACCTAAACCTGAGTCATGCCTGATTACGATTCCAAACTACCACTTATAAAAATAGAATCTGTTTTGGCAGGAAGGAATTAAATAGTGTATATAGTTATAGATTTAGGTCACGACTGCAATAATCTGAATCTATACGGCAGTGTTAAAGTAAGATATTGTGTAAGAAAGCCTCAGGATCTAGTATTGTCTCCCTGAGTAAGGATCTTTTCTACTATAGGATACTGGCTGGCGCAGCATAAAATAAATTTGCCAGTATATCCAAAGAGGAAACAGTCTTAGATATAAATAGATGCAAGAATATTAGGCCTTATATCTGAAGAAGTAAAATAGCGATAGAATAGGAAGATACAAAACAGTAAAATACAGAGAAAGTAACAACATAACAATAGAGTAGCTGGTAGGATTTTAAGTGAATAAAGGTTAAGAATAACAAAGGATTTAATCAAGCAACAAATAATTAAGTATAAATCCATATCACATAAATAAATAATTATATATAACAATGGCGCAGCTGACAGGATGTGTTTAGGTCCCGAAAACAATTAAGTAAATTGACTTATCACAGTGAGTTGGTCTTTGGTTTATATCAGGCAATCAGAAATTTTTTGGAAATAGTAGAAATTTTGAGAAAATAATCTTATATTTCAGTGTAAGCTCTAGTAAAAGTATGTCTCTCCCAACTAGTTCCGAGATGAACGATTCTGAAATTTTCAGAACAATAAACCCACAGCAAGTATTCCCCCAGTTCTCTGGAGAGGAATCAGAAAATGTGTTAACGTTTTTGGTTATATTGAGGAACCGAAAACAATCGGTAGATGGAGTGATTTCCAACTCCTTGTTCTGCTAAGCAGCAAACTAGCACAAGAGATTAAAGGATAACAAGTGTAATAACAGGGAGATCTGCATAGCACAAGTTGTGAGGTAGCAGAGGCAGTTAGAAAGGAAGGAGAGGCAGTTAGAAAGACTAGGAGAGGTGGTTAGAAAGAATAGGAGAGGCAGTTAGAAAGAATAGGAGAGGCAGTTAGAAAGGATGCAAAGCCCGCCTTCTTATCTAAGCATAAAAAAAAAAAAAAAAAACAGGCAAAAAGGAAAGGTAACTCCCAGAGGATTGAGGGACGTCTAAAAAGAAATTTTTTTTCTAGAAAGGGGGGGAACATGTAAAGAACTTCATGTATAAAATAGTGTTATATGAAATGCATCATGTATACAATGAATGGGTAAATTAGATGTAAACATTAGTTCAAAGGTCACGGGCGGGCCTGAGGCATTGACAATCTCAGAAAGCGATGCACATTCGTTTCCTGGAAGACGCTGGTAGCGATCCCGCGATATGTTGAAGTTCCCGCAGACAAAGTGAGTAGCGGGCAAGAAAAAAGATCGCGGAAAGTAAGAGGGTGCTATCTCGGCTAGTAACAGGGTGCTAAAAAAGGGGGGGAAGTGAAGGGAGAATAAAAAGGGTTTGCACCCCTTTCTCAGGGCTTTTTTTGCCTATTTTGCTGGATGATGATTCGACTTCTCTTGTGGACCGGTAGTTCCTGATGGTGTTTCTTGGTGATAGTTCGATATCGGAAGGTGCGCCTTTCCCTTCGATGTCTGAGTTTCTGTCGGTACTAAAGTGTGAGATGTCGGCATATGCTGCCTTCGCTGAAAGTTCCAACGGAATAATATCGCAGACATATATTATGAACTGGCAGCTAGAAACGAGGATGGCCCGAAACAGATCGAGAATAGACGAGGAAAAAACGCCAGGTGTAGAGCATAGTTTAATCTGATGACCATAGTGACTCACCATGTGGACGCAGGCTTATGGAAGTATCGAAAGGTAATTCAAACAAAGGACAGTTCAGATGGACCTGGAGATCCTGCCCCAAGAAATGGTAAAGTACAGATTTTGTTGTATAATTACCCAGTCGGTAAAAGAGAAAGATCATTGTATAATAATCGAGTATGGACAGTATTTAAGAACTTTAAGTGATTATTTAGCAGTGGCTAATGTCCATAAGACAAATTGTTTGGAATGATTATAGATGATTGTGACTAGTTTAATATGCAAGACTAACATATTAGGTAGAATATTGATTAGAAGTGTATAATGTGTATATTATGTGTGTTAAATCTCTAACTCAAAAGAAGGATTTATTGTTCATGCATTAGAGTATTAATCAGTTTGATTTAGCATGTCATTGAACTAATTGAAAGTGAGATTGATCTAAGCGTATATTATGTCTTTAGATTCCAATAAATATGTTTTTTCTTCTATACCTGAGCTTTGCCTGTGATATGAACCAAAACTACCACTCATTAATCTGAACCATAGTGGGGGGGATGAAAGAAAGGTATAACATGTTGTTATAGAGGTTACGACTGCAAACCAGAATTTACTTAGCCACAGTAGAGCATTTAATTTATGAGTTTAAGCACTAAATTTATTCACCTATGTGCACCAAAGGTCTGGAAAAGTCTCCTTGAATAAGAGTCCCCTCTATTCTAAGATATTGGCTGGCACAACTTTAAAAAATAAATTTGTCAATATCTGAAGAGGAGACGGCCCCAGAAAGAAATTAGAGGATTTGTTTCTTTTAGCAAGGAATGACCTTTAACAGTCAGGGTAAGCACGTGAGTAAAATTAGGAATCGACTAGAGATAAAGAATTTGCTTTCCTTATAGAATGAACACGTAAGAAATGATACAGATATTAGAGTCAGGGAAATTTTATAAGTCTTGTAGTTATTGTAGAGAGGTAAATTCATAAGGGAAGTAAATTATTATAGGAAAAGTAACACGACACAAATATTTAACAATTTGGTGGCTCAGAAGCCACCAAATTACAAAGAAGGGATATTAATGAAAAAATCAAACTCTGTAAACTGTGACCTGATCCCAAAAGCTGCATGGGAAATGTGCGGGGCACATGTGGTCAAAAACAGACTTCACAGAACCTTACAGATCCATTTTGTAAATAAACACAGCCTCAATTCAAACCTTAATGATGTTCACTTCCGCTTTCAGTCTGCAAAACTTCACCTGCTCTTCCTGACAGAAACTCAACTCTAAACCTCCTCAAACACTACCTATCTCTGCTTTCTCAACTACACACACACATGCTCTAACTCCTTTTGCCTCATTACTCTCTGGAAAGAGAATATTCAACCTGGAATCTCACAATTTTGACCTCCTTTGGCTAAAAATCACCCAGCTACATTCTACCAAATTCATATATTGTCTCCACCACTCTCCTGATGCCAACAACCACCCTGAACTATTCAATCACCTTTCCTTAAATATTGATTTTCTCCAATCCTCAAAACAGCGAGGTCATCTTCCTCAGGGACTTCAATGTCCCCAACACTAGCTGGCTACCTGCTTACAACCAAATAAATCAAGCAAGTAGAGAGGCCAAGACTTTTGTAATCACAAATGATCACTCATAAAATGTCAACATGCCCACCAGAATACCAGACAATTACTGCTCAAACAATTTTGACCTATTCCTTATCAGTGACAAATATAAGTACATTGTGAATGCTGTTTGGTCTCTAGTCAGCTCAGACCACAATGTAGTGCAGATCGCTTTCCCATTCCACACGCTGTATGGCATTACCAGAAAGCCAAGTGAGACAATGTTCAGAACTTTTACTCCTAATTTCCTTGTACCGTTTCCAGTCACACCAAATCTATGTGCAGAAAGAATCACCAAAATAATACTCGTTGGCATGAAAACATTTATTCCCTATTCCAACCTAAATTCTCATCCTTTGGTACATCCCTTTTGTACAGCCTTGCCACACCAGTGGCAAGGCTGTACAAAAGAAGAGTCAGGCATATCACAACTGGCTTGCATCCAAAAAAAAAACTCCTTCTTATACAGCCTACACCAAAGCTAGGAATAGCTGCAAGAAAATTATCACCACACTGAAAACTGATTTTGAGAGCACTAAAAGAAATAAATTTGCATTCAGTCATCTTTAGCTAGAGCCCAGATGACGGCCATGCCTTCTGGGCTCTGGTTAAAGCTAGAGCCCAGATAGCTGGTCATGGTAAATGTCCTCCAACCATTCCAAACATCCAACACTCATCTTTTACCAGAAAGAGATCAGAAAAAAATTTGCTCAAACCAGATACCAAAGAATCTCCTGGCTCTGATGGCATCCTTCCAATTATTCTAAAGATCTATGCCCCAGAGCTGACTCCTATTTGCTGCATGCAACCCATATACAACCTTATTCCTAAGAAGTGTGACAAATCCATACTTTCAAAATACTGTCCAATATCTCTCGCCTCAATTCTTTCTAAAGTAATGGAAAGAACCATCGATGGCCAACTCCTACACTACCTTGAAGACTCTCATATAATAAATGACTGACAGTATGGTCTCCATTACTGTCAATCAACAGGGGATCTACTAACCTACATCACCATCTCTGGACACCTTGGAAAAGTTTGGCAAATCTCAAATGATTGCTCCTGATATCTCCAAAGCTTCTCACCAAGTTTGGCACAAAAGCCTATTACGAAAACTCACATCATCTGAGTTTTCCTAATAGGCCCCTGACTTCTGCAGCTGGGTAGCTAGCCAGCTTTCTGGCTGGTTTCTCACTTCAATTGATGGCTCCTTATCTTCTATCTATACAACTAATGCTGCAGTCCCACAAGGCTCTGTTCTCTCATCCACTCTCTTCCTTCTATATACATAAATGATCAACTCCACCTGACTGCCAATCCAATACTCAGTTCTGATGATGACAGCATATTACACTTCTTTTTGCTTGACAAATCCAGCAAAGCACAAATCACCACAGCCTCCAGAAATCTAACCTCTACTATCTTAAATTCTGATTTTCAAAGCATTCATCAATGGGGTTTGGATAACATTATCAACTTCAATACCAGGAAAACACATCTCTGCATTATTTTCCACAAAAAAAAACCCTCTTCTCTTCAGTCTTACCCTTGACAATACTCAAATCTCTATTCAAAACAGAATTTTAGACAGGACATTACAGACCAAAACAAATCAATCTGACATCAAAGCAGAAATAATAACAAGAAAATGGAAGTGGATAGGCCACACAATCAGAAACCAAGATAAGCATATAGCAAAGATAGCCATGGAATGGAACACACAGGAAAGCAGAAGAAAGGGACATCCCAAGATGACCCGAAGGAGATGAAATTGAAATAGAGATGAAACAGCTGGAAATATCCTGGAATGAGATCACGACAGAAGCAATGAACAGAGTCCAATGGAGAGCAATGATTGAGGCCCTATGTTCTGAAAGAAATGAAGAGGATAAATAAGTAAATTTGTTTGTTTATTACTAAACTTAAAATTATTTCCTTCCTTCCCTTTTCATCTGTCCCTTAGGATGAGTTGTGTTCCATAATAAGGGGTTTATGACGAATTAATGAAGCTGGCTCATCACTCCTCTGCTGCATCCACTAAGGGCAAGTATTTATGACTGTAATCCGTGGGTGTTCACGGAGCTGGTTTGCCTGTTCCGAAGGATGAAAAACCCGATTTCCAGGTGAAAAAAAAATCCTCTATCTCTGTATGAGACCGGCTAACTTACCTTTAGTTGAAAGAGACCAGATAAAGGTTCCTTACATCACGGACAGGAATCAAATCCAGGTTTCCAACCAAAGGGGCTTCATCTATACTGAATGAGCTACAGAGGCTCTAAATTTATTTAAGTTTCAAAAGTATATATAACAATAACCCTGCTCTAGCTGGAAGGATTTAACCTGAATGTGCATAAAAAAACAAAGGGCACTCAGTACACAGACTTAACACACATTTCAGTGTTATAGCATTGTCCAGAATAGGATTTCTTATCTATGTTTTCATGTGTGCATGTACTAACACACTAAAAATTTAACACTTATTTGGTTCTGTTTTTTTTTTTTTTCAAAAAGAAAATTTTTAGGATAATTTTCATTCAACGAAGTGGAATGCAGGAATACAAGCAGGATGGAGGAACTGGAGAGAGATGGCTGGAGTGCTATGCGATAAGAGAGTGCCGATCAATCTAAAAGGTAAAATCTACAGGACAATAGTGACACCAGCTATGACGTATGCTATGGAAACTGTGGCCCTGAGGAAAAATAACATCAGCAGGATATGAGATGAGAATAGGTAGCAGAGATGAGAATGCTTAGGTGGATGTGTGATGTGACCAGAAAGGATCATCTGAGAAATGACTATGTAAAGGGGACGGTGAAAGTTACAAACTTAGGAGCAGAGATACAGGAGGAAAGGTTGAGATGGTTTGGTCATGTGATGAGGAGGGAGGAAGCGTATGTGGGAAGAAAGGTCATGCAGATAGATGTGCAGGTGAGAAGGAAGCGCAGACGGCCAAAGAAGAGATGGAGGGAGATGGTGGAGGAGGACTTGAGGATGAAGAATTTGGATGTGGCTACAGCCCAAGACAGGAGGTT
The DNA here is from genome assembly GCF_054136105.1 of Typopeltis vanoorti. Lineage (NCBI taxonomy): Eukaryota > Metazoa > Arthropoda > Arachnida > Uropygi > Thelyphonidae > Typopeltis > Typopeltis vanoorti. The sequence goes on from NC_143571.1 coordinate 5,703,443, forward strand.
GTGGAGAAGATTCACCACAAACAGCGACCTTACTTAAGTGGGAAAAGCTGCAGAAGAAGAAATTTAATGGTAATACATTGTATTCAATTTATGGAGTCAACTGCCATTTGAGATAAAAACTTTAATAATAAAATTCTATGATTTGACCTTAACATTAAAGTCGTCTTCTGGAATCTATATACACATGACACGTTACAGCAACATGATATATTAAGCTACATCACATCTAGAATTACTTAACCTATCTAGCCTGATCTGTAGTTAAAAATAAATAAAATAAGTTTTTTCTTGTTTATTTACAAAAAAGAAAAATTCAAGTAAGTTGAAAAAACAGGCCTTTCCAACCATAAATGAAACCCTTCCATAGAATTGGCTGGAATGACACTCAACTCTAGACACTGCATAAAATCATGGTATGAAAAAGAAGCATGTGAAAAATTCATAAAACAACCAAATTTAAACAAAAATGACAGGCTAAAAATATCCAAGTTTTGGAAAACATATATACAACCTTTATATAGAAGCTAATGACTTCACATTACTTGCATCAGTATGCCATAATGCAAAGCACATACCCTTGCAGACATGTATAATGCTATGCATTATGAGAAGGGCATTATATATGTACGGCAAATGATGTGAAGTCATTAGCTTCTATATACGAGTTGCCCCAGTCCTGGAAATACTTCAACTTTGTTTGCTTACACTTGGATAAAGGATTAAACCAAGTATATAATGTCTTGGTATCTTTAATTTATATTATAACCAAGTGGAAAAACTACACTGACGACAACATCTTCAGAATGTGTAGAGTACATCGCTACAGCTGATACTGATCTCCACACACACAAAAAGAAGAAGAAAAATTAACATCAGATGAATAACAATTTTAAAGTAACTTCAAAAAAAAGCTAATAGGAGACAGGTTTTTTATTTATTTATTTAAAAATGCATATGTAAAAAAGCACAATACTATAAGTCAAACCAATGAATGATTACATTAATATAAAGTATGAATATGAAAAGTAAGGTGCAAGAATAGATGTCATTAATAAGAAAATCTTGACTGGCTGATGTAATTAATTATAATCTTACTTTGCTTTTTTTTAAAATTTATTTGATTTATTGTGTATTTATTTTTATTTTATTTTTTGTGCATTTATTTTTATTTTATTTTATTTATTTATTTTTAACCATAAGAGATAAGGCTAGAATGGTTAAGTAGTTTTAGATGTGATGTAGCTTACTATGGTATGTTACTAGTTGCTGTAATGTAGTTTTGTGTATATAGATACAGATATTCCTGAAGATGACATTAATGTACAGGCCGAAACATTGAATTTTATTATTAAAGATTTTATCCTTCACAGTAGTTGACTTCATACATAAATCAAATATGGTGAATAATAACTGCACAGGACTTCTGATCTAATGTCCAATTCTCACCTACTTATGGCATTCCATTAGTAAATAACTACTGGGTACTGTATGAAGGAGGATGAACTGGAAATTTGAGATTTAAACAACCAAATTTTATTCTTACTTGCTTAAACCAAAACAAAAATGATGATACAACATGATGGAATTTCATACAGGCTGGGGCATCACCCAGTTCAAGTCCCCACTATTTTCATCAGGGAGCTGGAACAAACACTACAAAGTTAGCTACTGGAATAAACTCAACACACCAGCAGAAATTAATATAGGCACCATCAACATAAGAAGCACTGATGGAGAAGAAGTGGAACTGGCTAGAGAAGTACTATGTCCACATAAGTAGTGTTAGTGAAATTTTTATGGATAACAAATACAACATATATTCAGACAAAGATTCGAGAAAAGAAAGAGTAGCTAGAGTATTTAACTCCATACTTGCCTTTTTTTAGAGACTCTAATCATACGATACGCTTTCTTACTATGTTTACTGAAAATCAACCCATACAGATAGATACATACATACATAAACTTTACCACCATCCCCCATCTCAACAATATGGGGTCATCAAATCCCATGACAACAGAACCTCCAACCTCTGTTCCACCCAAGCTTCCCTTACAGCAGAACTTGCTTTTATTTGTCACTTTCCTGTCCAATGGTTACAATGCTAAAAAAATCTACCAGCACATTGTCGTGGTGCAACACACCACGACAATAAGTCTGGTTTTACTACAATTCTTGCGCACAGCATCCCTCAAATGCACTAAAACTTCCTGGTAGTACAACTCTTTGTTTACCATCTGACCACATGGTACAAATTCATAATGGACAATTCCTTTCCAATCAAAAAACACAAACAACAGCACCTTTATCTTTGACCGACTCATCCATCAATGTTTAAACCACTCACAGCACTGTGTTCAGCTCATACAGTCCTCCCTGTATGCTTGGTTAAGCAACTGAAATGTCACTGTAAAATTTTCACAAAATTTTCACAAAGTTTGCAGTAAAATTTCCCACACGTTATTCTTCAAGCTCTTTCACTGTCACTTTGTCACTAATCTGACGAACAGCTTGTGCATGTGCTCACTTCAGCGGATGTAACTCAACGACTAATGCTCATAGCAGAACGGGGCAAATGGCAGTTTGTTATCAAAACCTGCCACTAGGTGTGCTCAGTAGCCGCAGTGTTAAGTTCTGAATGAAACTAAAATTAAATTAATTCACGTTTCCTACAGACTTAACATGGGTTTGCATTTTGAAACATATATTGACATATCAGATGTACTAATTTCTTGTAACTTACCAGAACTAAATTGAGGATATTTTCATTACTTCATGTTATGATGTAAATATTGTAAATTGTTTATGGTTTAAACTTTGCTACTTTTGTGTAAATACTTGTAAACTGCTGGGAGAAACGATAATCGGATTAAGTACAAATGGCCATAATCTAAACACGTCCTACAAGTACGCATGCACCAAGTTAGATAAGCACGCAGTTCTCCCCCCCCATACACACACCGAAGAGCACACTAGGATTCCGTGTGTGGCACTAAGTACTGGGAGACGTAGGGTGGCACGGAAAAAGGGGAGCAGAAAAGCGATGACATAGAAAGGAAGGATGGCGCACGATTTAAAAGGCATAGCAGCACCTAGTGGACGCTCTCTTGCTCGTGTTTTGGAACTTCCTTGTGGCACCTTCTCATCCCCTGTTTTCGACGAGGTCATCAAGACAAAGACTGAGGGAGCATGCCGTGATATCCATGAAAGTTTGTGGGTCAGCGATCAGCCCAGCGGAAGGAAGCCTCTGATTTCCCCGGAGATAACTAAACCATGTTGAGCCAGTTGACCAGAGAACAACGAGCACTTACTTTCAGCGGTGGAGATAAGTCCAGTCCTCTGTAGAATATTACAGATAAGGGGAGTCGAGAACGATGTCCAATCATGATGTGTGTGTGATGGCCAAATAGACTTTAGAGATTGTTTTCTTTTAAAGTAGAGTAATTATGAGATTTTAGTGAAGGAATTAGTGCGGAAGCACGTGGAGCTAACTTTGTGATTCAATAAGTAAATATCCTTTGGTACTGAAGTGTACAGAGCATGATTGATCTTAAAATAGAATTTGTTTACTAGAATTGATTTTTTTTTTGCATGCTATGATAAAAGTAGAGAGTTTGAATAACTATGCTCATCCTTTAGAATTAGTGGATTAATATATCAGTGTATGTTCATAAAGTGTATGATGTCTCAATTGAAATTAAATGTTTTTTTCTTTAAGTTTAACTGATGACTTGCCTGATTTTTTTTCTCTATTGCACCTTCTCATTAAATTTGGACCACAGTGGGAGATAAATTAATAGGGAGGCTACGACTGCAAATTAAGTTATAGTGAATTAAGATAATGTGCTAAACTGTGTTCTGGTTCCTTGATTTAGCACTCTTTGTTAATCTAGGATTCAGGGTGGCTCAGTGTAATAGAAATTTTCCCTGAATCCGAAAAAGGAATCAGATCCAGTATTGAAACAAAGGAATTGGTATTGTCCATTAGCAATCCCTTTGTCTTCTAACCACTTGCATCATTCTTAAGAGTGAATAACGGCTCTGAGAGAATATTGAGATTGATTGAAGTATAGAGTTAAATTGACAATTAAAGTAAGGCAAAGTAAGAGAAGTTAATTAAAGTATTAGAGTTAAGAACAATAAGTACAAATGTATCCAGTCAAACATTTCACTAACAACGAATAAGAGATAAAAATTTTACAGCAGAATACTCTCTCTTAAAAAGTTCAGTCTTTTTTTGAACGCCCCCTCGTATACAGAGGATTTGAAATAGGAAGCGATCACTCAAAATAAATAGTTTAGAGCAGGATAAAAATAAATATCATATTGAAAAAAAAAAAAAAAAAAACGTGTAAGAAAGTTTTGAAAAAGAATTGCAGTGGAGCAGCTTTCAGAAGCTAAGTGTAGACTCAAATATACAAATATTCAAGACAAAATGAGCATAAAACCTTGAGGACTCAGTGGCAGACTTTGAAAAAATGAAAAAACAATGAGTGAATAGGCCAGAAAGGCATGCTGTCAAGTAGTCTGCAAGGATAGAAAAATCAGAATTTCATAGTGAACTCAGAAAGTTGAAGAGGTAGTTATGAAAAAAAGGAGGTGTATCAAAACTTTCTAGAAAAATAAGTCAGAATGTGCTCTAAGAGAAAAATGTAAGAAAGCAAGGCAATTTTCAAAACAGTTAAACAAAAGGCTGGTCAGAAGTTGAAGGATAAATATTAAGGTTGGTAAATATTTTAAAACTATTGAAAAGCATAGAAATAAAGGAAAGCTATAGTAATAGGAAATCAGAGATGATAAAGGTGAAGATATATATAATAAATAAATATATATATATATATAAAAAACTGAAGATGTTCTAGATGTCTGGTTTAATAACTTTGAAATAGTGATAAATAAAACGTGACAGAACAGTGGAGAAAATATTTAAGAGGAATCATTCAGTAGTGTGTATCAATACCTCAGATAAAAAAGCCACCAAAAAACCTTGAGTCTGGAAAGGCAGCTGAAGTAGATATCTGATTAGAAATGCTCAAATGTAGAGGTATAAACATTTTACAGTGGCTACAATGAGTAAATCTAAAGACCTGATGAGAGTGTGTCAGGAGAAGAGCTCTCATACCCATTTGTCAAAAAGGAAACAAAACTGAATGTGAGAATTATAGAGGAATTTTCTTACAGAATATTCCATGAAAGATTTATGCAAGTATACTTGAGAAGAAGCTGGATTTAGGTGAACTAAAAGTTCGCATGATCAAATTTTCACTATAAGACAAACAGTTCAGAAATTCTCAGACTACAACAATACAGATCTGGAAAAAATATATGCCAAGGTATTAGGAGGAAAGCTTTTCAGAACACTTTGCAGATACAATTGAAGGAGGTACAGGAAGATGGTTTGATGTATAATCAGGTGTGAGACAAGAGTGCACACTATCTCCACTGTTATTCATCCTCTATATTTATAAAGGAACATGGAATTAGGCCTGAAATCAAAATTTGAGATATTCAATTTAGCTCTTTACTTTATGAAGATGTTATACTCTTAAATAAATCCAGTTAAGACTGCAGGAATTTTTAACCAAACCAAATAACTGCTGTAACAAATTTAGTACGAAAATCATCAAACAAAAGACAAACTATAACAGTAATCAGGAACAAGAAAATAATCAACTACATACTCAAAGGAGAATCTATACAACAAATAAAACATTTCAACTATTTAGGCACAAATTTGACTGCAGATGGCCACGTCTGCTGCCACGCTCCTCGGGCATAGTTTGTTCCCGCACGCCAAGTGCTTTCGCGTCTTCACGGTCACTAAGAGTAATCTCGTATCACCCTACCTATATATTACATGTGCTGACGACTGTGTTTATTGTGTCTAGTCTCTAAAAACCTTCACTTTTGCCATGACCAGCAAAAGAAAACTTACTGATAAAGAATTAGAAGTTTACGCTAATATGAGTGATGATGAATTTAATGAATTCATCATCGCAAATGGAAGGATAAGAGGGAAGTTCTTTCCAATCCAAATATGCACAAATTTAAAATGGTTGAAGCGAAAAATCGGAATGGTAAAATTCAATTAAAACCAAATATCGTTAGGGACTATAATTTGGTTATGTCAGGCATCAATCTTTCTAATCAAATGCTTTCTTACTATTCTGCCTTACGAAAGACAATTAGATGGCCAAAGAAATTGGCAATATGCATTTTTGATATATACATTCAAAATGCATATAAATTTTATAATATAATTACTGGAAATGCAATGACTGCATTAAAATTTAGAGATCAATTTATCTCAGTTTTTGTTGGAATGGATGAGCTTACAGCCTCACAGAATATCAGCAGGATTCGGGATCTTCATTATTTGGAGATTTTATCACCTACAGAAAAAAAGAATCACCCGACAAAGCCATGTCGAGCATGTACACGAAACAAACATCGACGTGAAACATTATTATTGTCCTGTTTGCCAGGAAAAACCACCATTGTGCGTGGAAAATTGTTTTAAAGTGTATCATTCGTAATTTAAATAAATTAGTTTTTATTTTATTGATTTCATGTTATTATTTTTATTGATTTTATTAGTTTTAATTTGATTTACAAATTACAGGTTAACTCGTGCTTGGCATAGGAGGTCGGTAATCGACATACGAGTATATCTGTAGTTGACTTCTGAGGCACATATATAATATACTATATTTTATTTACACCAATACAGCCACTCTGGTCTTGCAGACGATGCACTGGATAGCTGCCATAGAATACGGTGGAAGAAAGCCATGATAATACTGTAGTAAATTCAAATACGAAAGGCTTTTCATGGAATCAGCCTCAGCCCTAAGAAACAATCCAAACCTCAACAAATTTGTTGAGATTGCATGAGACTGCTCCAAATTTGGGAAACCTATATCAGAAGACCTTCAGCCTAATCACTCAAGAATACCAACATTGCCCACTAGGGGGCACCATCAGGACTTTTAGGAGAAAGAATAGCTTCCTGCTTCATCCTCATTTATTGTTTGTTGTGCTTGCATGCACATGCCTTGTATTTAAGTTCCTATGAAAATGGCAAAGTGACGTTGCCAAACTATTGGAAGCGTATTAAAATTTATTTTAATGTATATCCTAGTATACGTTGTAATTTCCTTAAGCTATTTAGTAAAAATTTAGTAAAAAAAGTAAAAATACTATATTTTAGCTGAAATTATTTCCCTTCTACAAGCCCCCAAACGTGCTCTCTGCTTTATTCACAAGTGAAGGGTCTAAATTAAGGTACTTATACTAAGAGTTAACTCGTGCTTGGTATAGGAGGTTGGTAATCGACATACGAGTATATTCGTAGTTGGCTTGCGAGGCTCACATACCAACTATGAGTATACTCGTAGTTGGCAGTGAACATGTTAAATATGTAAATAGACAACAGAGTTAACAAAGTTTCTATTGTAGGGAGTTAAATGAATAAATTTATATGAAATAAGCAGGAGAAATTAGCCAAAAACCTAAAGAAGCTTTATACAAGGAAATGCTCAAACCAATTTAACTTAAGGAAGATAACTGAGAGCTGTTTTAGAAAAAAAAGAGTTGATCAGTCTTAGAGACCACTGATATGCCAAGATAACAAATTAATATGGAGGAAAATTGTTGAGAGGATGTTAGTAATAATGTCAACTTTTTAGGTAGTACCATTATAGTCCTGTAAACCTCTTTGAGGGTACATATATTAGCAGCAATTTGATCATGGTGATATTTCTATCAAGATCAAACTAGACAAAGTGATTGATTATACAAAAAAAAAAAAAAAAAAACTCTGGTGTTAACTTTTTTGTTTGTAATTAGACCATGAGCACAATTAATGTGTGTGTTAGCAGACTTTTTTTAAATTAAAGACTTAAAACAATTACACTTTTACTTAGTGTAATCCTATATGCAAATAATAAATTTCCTATACATTTCAGACAAGACTGGTTCTTATTAACACACTTTTCATCTCAATCATTCTGATTTTTTCTTGGGGGGAAACAGTGAAGGATACTATTTACAGAAATAATAATAAACTCTAAAGGGAGTTGTGCTGATGACAGATCAGTGGGTGACCGAACAGCTAGGTAGCTAGTATCTCCACTTTGCAACCCACAGGCTACGGATTCAAACCCACTGCACTAAAGATGTTTGTTTCTTTTGGCAGCATGCGATTTTCACTAGTCAAAGCCAGAGGTTCTGTTTATATAACTCTAATGTACCAAAGGTTTCCAGTTTTTTTTTGTAGGTAGGAATATCAAACTTTTTTAAAAAATATCAATCCAATGTGAGAGGTTACAAAAACCAGTACATAAGTGAGCAAGAAGAAAGAAGGAACCTGTTGATATGTTTTTTGAATGACTGCAGGTTGTAGTTCTTTAGGAAAGACTGTTTCAAAGCATAGAAGATATAAAGGAAGATAATGATTCAGTGTAGTTTGGCACTGGACAGTGAATGGACATTGACCAGCAGTTGCTTGTGTACTCATTAGTTGGAAAGAAAGTGGAAGAACTGTCATCCAGTTAGGGAGAGTATCACCCATGAAAATAATTGCAGAAGAAGCACAGAGTGGAAATAGTACATCTCTGAAAATGGCTGGAGAAATTTGTGAGAGAAGAGTATCAAGTAACCAAATTTCTCAAGATTTTTAGAGAAGTTTTTGGTGCACCAACCAATATGTGAAAATACATTCTAAGGATGGGCATTTTTGGGATTTATTATTATTATTATTATTATTGCATGACATCTCCAGGTAGTCCAAAGACTCGTCGAAGGAGGGCACCTACTCCACAACTCTCTATCTCCACCACTCAATCCACCAACTACAACTACTTTCATCATCTACACCAATGCTATCTACCGCCAACCACCACCACCAGTACTTTCACAGACAATCACAAACATCCATGCCCATGGCGGGATTCGAACCTGCAGCCTTTTGGCTGGAAAGTGGATATGCTAACCACTTGGCCAACCAGGCCGGCAATTTATACAGTGTTAATGAGTTGTACAAGTGAAAAATGTCTTGAGCAAAAAAGTACACCTAGTTTGTTGGATACAGAGGAAGCTATGGCTGTGATGTGCTTAAACCAGTAGAGGTGTAATTCAGTTCAAGAAGAGATACCTGTTCACCTGTTCTTGAATGGAGATCTGGGTATTATCAAAATGAGGGGAGATGAAGTGTTGTGTTTCTTGAGTGAAACAAGGCAAGACTATTCTGGTGGTATTGAAGTTAACAAGGTTGTCTTCAGCCCACTGAAATATAGCAGAGAGAGAGAGAGAGAGACTAATGTTTAAGGTGCTGATTATGGAATATCTTCAAGCTTGATATATATGAGCATTGCAAAGTTTGTTGAACGAAAAAGATGGAGTGTACTATCATCAAGAAAATTGTGGATAGGATTTGAGGTAGGTGTGGTTGAGTACCATGGAGAAAACAATATCTTAATAACTGTCACCCCAGTAAACTTTAACCAGGGTGTATAATAAAGAGAGCACAGATTACAGTAGATTCACTCCATTTCCATCCTACTATACAGTATGTAAAGTTAATATTTTCAATGATAATATTTATCTAAAAATATATACTTACTTTCATTTCTAAAACTTTCTGAAATTCTTGAATATCAGATTCAGGCAACAATTTACTATAATTATCTACAAATCCCTGCTCCTGTTCATGTGGTGCCATCACTACCTAAATATGCAAGTTAAAGAGAGAGAGAATATTAAATCTCTGAAGGTTTTTTTTTTTAACCTATAGTGCTGTTTAAAATGAATTAAACCACAGCATGACTTTCAATCCTCCATAACACATACTTGAAAATATGTATAGTAGTCTTGCAGTTTACAAAAAAAAAAAAAAAAAATTAAAAATAAATAAATAAATAAATAAATAAAAATGCAGACCAAGTTTTAATGTAATAATATCACCCAAAAACTAACAAAATTAGCAGATTTTATTATCATGCAACAAAAAAACAGAGAGAGAGTGATCTCTCAATTATCTGATTACATTTGGAAACTGATTTGCTGGTCACTTAACTAAAGGTAAGGTTTCCAAGGAGAAAGATGATATGCCAACCCATTCAAGGGTTACTTAACTACATTTGGTTAGTTGAAAGCCAAATAACTGAGAAATCACCAATAAAATTCCAATTATCAGGCTTTTATTACTGGATTTTTGAAATAATTTTGTGTGTGTATGTGTGTGATTCCGAAAGTAGCTGGCAGAAGAATTTATACTGGCCTTTATAATTATCTACCTATGAGCTGTGTTATGAAAAATTAAAATTATATTTGTTGCAAAATATGCTATGGAAGCCTGGTGGCTCAGTTTGATGAATGCACCTCAGTAGGAACCTGAGTTCGAATCCTGTTCAGAGTGTGATGAACCTTATCAGGGCTTTTCAAGCGAAGGTGAGTTAATGCAGATGAGAAGGTTACATGCTGAACTACAAAGCAGGAAATTATGACCAACTGAAGAGTACACTGAGTTCAGTGGAATGGGACTGATTGCTGGTTGGGAAGGATATCGAAAGTGCATGGAAAGCATTTAAACAATACTTAAATGATGCGATATCAGAATGTGTCCCGAGAGCTTGAAGAATAACTAGGATAGGAGTCAAATGGATGTGTAATTGTATTAAGCAAGAGATTCATAAGAAACAGATGTGGAAGGAATACCATGTGCATAAGTATGATTTCTGTCATGAAAATTATAAGCAGCAGGCTAAAATAATCACAACTGTTATACAGAAAGCAAAGTCTGAGTATGGAAAAAAATGGCTCTGCGTGCTAAAGACAACCCACAAGAATTCTATCAATATGCTGCTAGTAAAAGAAAGAATAAATATGAAAGAATAACTCTTCTAAATGCAGATGGCATGAGGGTAACAGATGCAGAAGGAGCTGTTCAACTAATGAGTGCCCATTTTGTTAAAAGCTATAAACCTGGTATATGCAACATTGAGCTCACTGCTACCTCTTAACTGGATAAAGAAACTCAGGTGTATGAGGACGAAGTATTAGAGCTGCTGCGCAAACTGAATAAGAACAGGATCTCCTGGAAAAAAAACCCACCATGCTCCACCATAAAAAATTCAATAAAGAAAGACATTTTTTTGAATCTGCATCTGCACTCAGGAATCAACCTAATTTAAACAAATACGGTTGCATAAAACTTCCCAAAATTTGGGAAACATTAATTATCAGAGATCCCTCTTTACATCCTAGGTCACCTGCAAATGCTCACAGAGGATGCACCGCCTAGATAGGACTTTAATTTCACTCACTTGTTTACTTATCACTGTATTGTATTGGTGTGTGTTGTTACAAAAAGTTATTTGTAATCCCTGAAGATGTCTCTGTGACAGACAAAATATTGGAAGCATTAAAATTAGTTTTAATCCTTTCTCAGTGCTGATAATATTCCATTAAACCTGCAACATGAGTTCAACTAATGAGTGCCCATTTTGTTAAAAGCTATCAACCTGGTGTATGCAACATTGAGCTCACTGCTACCTCTTAACTGGATGAAGAAACTCAGGTGCATGAGGATGCTGCTGCACAAACTGAATAAGAATTCAGCAATAGGGACTGATGGGATCAGCATGTCTGCTAAAAGAGTGTTCAGCTGAACAGGCTATTCCATTAATCAGGCTGTTTAATATGAGTCTCAGAACAGGGAAGATTCTGAGGATTCCATTTTCAAAAGGATAGTGCAAAGACTGATGTATCTAACTATCGACCAATTAGTATCTCAGGAGTGGTGGTGGTGAAAATTTTGAAAATTTTCACCACCACCAAATTTTCTCCAATGCCATTGGTTAGGACTTCCATTCAGAAATGGGTTGACAGTGAATCTCTACTTTGCAATGAGCAAAGTATTCTATAACAATGTTCTATTGAACTAGATAATGGGAATGAATATACCATGATACTTTAGGATTTTACTAAGGCTTTTGACAGAATACAGCATGGTAGACTGTCATCAATTGGACAATATGGGTTTGGATTATAGAATATTAGCTTGGATAAGATGGTTGACTGACTGACAGATATCAAAAAGTGGTATACGGGGAATGCGAGTCTGCAAGATTTAAAGTAACCAGTGGTGTACCACAAGGATCAGTGCTTGGTCCACTGTTATTCAATCTGTACATTAATGATATTGGGAAGGATTTGACAAGCGACATACAGCTATTTGCTGATGATGCAAAGATAGGTAGGGTAATCAGGAATGCTGCTGATATGCAGTACATGCAGAATGATTTGAATAATCTGGAATTGTAGGCACAGGAAAATGGATGTCAGTTCAATGTCAGTAAGTATTAAGTCATTCACTTTGCAATGATTAGATATGCAATGTCATATTATATTGGTGGGATTATGCTAGAAGAAACTGATCAGGCTAGGGATCTTGGAGTGTTAGTAGATAAAAAGTTGTAGTTCAGGAGGCCATGTAGCAAAGATTGCAAATACAACTCAAAAGATAATTGCAATGCTGAAACAAACATTCACATGTAAAGATAAGGATATCATTTTGCCTCTTTAGAAGAACTTGACAAGACCTCACTTGGACTATTGTGCACAGGTCTGGTCTCCTGGTTTCCGTTGTGATTCTGATATAGTGGAGAGAGTGCAAAGGAGAGCATTAAAAATGATATCAGGATTGTGAAATATGATGAAGACAGATTGAGAATCTGTAGACTGCAGATACTAGCAAACAGGAGAGAAAGAGGGGTGATATGATTGAGGCTTACAAACTTCTGAAAGGGTCATACATTTTTCAGTTGATGGGATTTTTCAATTTAAGGAGGGTGGGAAAAGGAAAAGAGGAAACCCTTGGAAGCTGAGAATGAATGCTGCTAAGGAGGGGGTGAGGGCTATATGTTTCTCAAATAGGGTTGTGTGATTGGAATGGATTGCCATTGGATGTTATGAGAGCAAGCAGTGTGAATGAATTCAAGAATAAGTATGATAGCTGGTGTGTGTAGTATATGTGGCTTCCCTTGATGAGTTCCTGACTCCCTGGAGGTCTCTCTTAATAATAATAGTAATATCCTTGTTTTTTCATTATAATACATAAGTTTTCTGTGTATTTTATCAAATCTTTCTTGTAATCTATAAAAGCCATATGAGTCTCTAAATTAAATTGTGGTCTTTTTTTCAATAATTTGTTTTAATACAAATATTATCTATGCATGATCTTCCATGTCTAACACCATTTTGTTCTTCTGAGTTTAGATTGTTTGCAATATTTTGAAGTCTGTTCAGGATTTTACTGTAAATTTTGTAACCTATATTTAATAAATTTCTTCTTCTGTAATTTCCACAATCATCTCTGTCTCATTTCTTAAATATAGGTATAACCTTAGCTTTTAACCAATCTCATGGAACCTTACATTTCCTCCAACAGTTATTAATTTTAAGAATCTGTGATGTAAATATTCTCTGCCATATTTCTAAAGCTCAGTATTTATGCCATCTAATCTGGTTGATTTTTTTTTTTTTTTTTTATACCTTCATTACTTCTTTTAGTTCTTCCAATTTTACTGGTTGTACATCAGTACTGATTTCTTCATTATTATTTCCTGTTATTAAATTTGAGTCATACCATATTTTCTTATAATGTTCTATCTATTGTTTCTCTTGTATTATGTTGATTTGTGCTGTATCCCTTCCTTCGTTATTTAATTTCCTTAATATTTTGTAGGTTATATCTGGTCTTCCATGTATGTCTTCTATTTTATTAATAAATCTGTTCCATGAAAACTCATAGCTATTATGAGTTTTCATGGAACAGATTTATTAATTATAGCTAAAGCCATAGCTACTATGGTTTCAGCTATATTCCTTTTGTTTTTGTATATTTTTGAAGGAGTAAGTTGTATACTCCTTCAAAAAATTTGTTTTTCTTTTATTGCATTTTTCTGTATCTATGTTCCAAATTTTTAATGCTTTATTTTTCTTTCCAAGTACTTCAGAGGCTACTTTATGGGTTATCTTAATTAAAGTTTTCCATTCTTCTAAATCTTCCCTGATTTGGGATTCTTTTAGGTAATCTGTTAATCGTGAGTGATATGATGTTCTAATGCTTTTCTTCATGTAATAGATATACAAAGTATATCTATTACAACACCACAGATATCACTACAAATATAATTATATATTTCAAAAAATTAGGGAATTATCAGCCATTGAATATTCTACTGTGAACAATTTCAAACTGCATTATATGTAAACAATTATAAGAGCCTGCTAAATAAAGTATATTTGGTCACAGGCATGCACTGCCATTCTCAGTTTTAGTTTCAGGAGTGATAGATAATTGTTTTGCACACCTACCCACTCTCTAACTGTCAGTGATCATTTCCTTACTTTTTTTTTTTTCTTCTTTTAATGATCATCCATAAAAATTTGTAAAATTACAGCACATAAGTATAGTGTAAGTTGAAGTTAAGATAATCAGGGAAGACTAAACATGACACTTTTCAAACCATTCAGATTACAAATACGCAAGACGCTAGTCTCACACCAAGCAGTAAAAATCATCTACCACCTAAAGGCATTCACAAATATCCATGCTACATAAGAATTTTATACAGCCAGTAGTAGGTTGAAGATCTGAAACTATCTGCTCTGTCAACCAGGCTATAAAGCATTTTAAATTAACATCTTAAGGCCTGACTATTACTAGAAAGAGGAGTCTATTATTCATGTGCTGAAGTTTAGTTTCTATCCATCTGTTATAGTGTATGGTTCTGTATCAATGACAAGTTTTTCACCAAGCTAGATTTATCTGATTAAAGGAAATGTAAGAGAAGTTGCATGAATAAATTTTTTTAATAATACTCTTGATCCATTTCCTGTTTGTTTTTTAATCAATCCCATACACAAAAAAAGGTTGCAAAACCTATAAACATATCAATACTATGTGAGCAAGAAGTTAAGAGAAAAGCTGAAATCTGTTGGTGTTTCTTGAACACTGAAGTTTGTCTTCAGAAAACATGAGCAAGAAAAGAAGTTGGTTCAGAAAGTTTGAAGCTGGACAGTTAATTGATGTTAACGATCTACTCATGTTCTTACAGTCTTAGATAAAAAAGTGAAGAAATATGGTGGTAGCCAGTTCAGTAGAATACTGTGCAGAAAATTACTACAAAAATGCATAAGACAGAAATCTAATGCCCATGAGTCTGATTTGAATGAATTTGTGAGAGATAGATAGATCATCAATTAACTAGAATGCTCTCTTCCATAGAACATCAAGCACTTTAAGAGAAAGAGTTTGGTGCATCACTCAAAATGTCTGAGAAGTATTTCTAAGTTTGGGTAAATTTATGATTTTTTCCAACTCAAGACTACTCTGACAAGTAGTCTTGAGTTGGAAAAAAAAAGGACATTTCTTTTTAGTTGTATGGATGTGATGTGCTTGTGATAGGAAAGACTAAAGGTGTAGGTCAGTCCAAAAAGAGATGTGATGTAGTTTAGAAATATGGGTATTATGAAGAAGTGAGATCTTCATTGCAAGAAATTAGAGAGGACTATAGATTGGTAGTATTGAAGTTAACAAAGTTCTCCAGGCTCTAGTAAAGAATTACAGGAGATCAGAGATGAAGGCATTATTTTTATTATGTGGATCCCATTAATGAAAGGTTTTTGTAAACCTATAGTAGATTCATGATGTGATTTTTCAATTTTTAATAATTTATACATTTTTGCATTTTTGAATTTATTTTTTATGTTGTCTGGAAGCCCTGCTCCAGAGACCAGACATAGAACTTTATCAAGCCATTTGTCCTCCAGGAAACAATAAGCAGAATGGTGGACTTCGACCAGGAGATGAAATTCATCTCCCACCTAGAAATAATCACAGATATCCAGGTCCATGGCAAGATTTGAACCTGCGGCCTGCTGGTTGGAGAAAAAATGAAAGAGTTTGAGAAGAGGAACCAAACCTTGGAGATTCAGTAGCAAGCCTTGAAGAAAACCCTGATTGATTCAGCTAGAGATGCATGTGGTGAAGTTGTCTGCAAGGATAGAAAAATTAGAACTCCATGGTGGATACAAGAAGTTGAAGAGGCAGTGAAGGAAAAGAAGAAAGCAGATCAAAAGTTCCTGGCAAATAAGTCAGTTGTGCTCTTAGAGAATACAGAGACAAATGTAAGAAAGCTAAACACTGTGTAAATCTAGCTAAACAAAAGTCATAGGAGGACTTTGGCAAGAACATAGAAAATAAATATCAAGAAGGTGGCAAAATATTCTGGAGGTTGTTTAAGAAGCTTAAAAATGGAGGAAAGAGTGATGTAAAAGGAGCTAGAGATGATAAAGGTGACATGAAAACAGGAGAAAAAGATATCCTTGAAGTATGGAGTAATACTTCGATTAATTGCTTTCGAAGTAATTACTTCAAAAAATTGCTAAATGAAACAAGCAGTGATAGCAGAGTGGTAAAAAACACTCAACGGGCATACAGTCCGGAATACATATCCATACTTGAAGTAGAAAAAAAAGCCATCAAAGGCTTGAAATGTGGAAAGGCAGCTGGAGTGGATGATATTCGACCAAAAATGCTGAAGTGTGGTGGTATAAAAGTCTTACAGTGGCTGCACTGCATAGTTCAGTGCAGCCACTGAACAGAGGGACGAAGATGGACTAGAGCTCTCATAGTACCCATATATAAAAAGGGAAATAAAACTGAATGTGAGAATTACAGAGGTATTTCCCTACTGAGTGTTCCTGGTAATATTTATGCAAATATACTTGAGAAACAGTGTGGAAGAAAAGCTTGGTGAAGAACAAGCTGGATTCAGGTCAAATAGAGGATGTCAGGATCACATCTTCACTTTACGGCAAATAGTGGAGAAATCACGGGAATATAACAAAGATCTGTATTTAAGTTTTGTCGATTTGGAAAAGGCATATGACAAGGTGCCAAGAGAGAAGCTATTCAATATGCTGCAGTTGTATGGTGTCAATGGGGCATTATATCAAGCAATACTTAGTCTTTATTTGAGTTGTAAGTCTGCAGTTAGAATTGAAAGAAGTACAGGAAGATGGTTTAATGTTAAATCTGGTGTGAGACAAGGATGTACATTATCTGTTGATAATGTACATCCCCTCTGTTATTCATTATCTATATGGATCACATTATGAAGGAAAGTGGTATTAAACATGATATCAAAATTGGTGATGTTAATGTCAGCTCTTTGCTTTATGCAGACGATGTTATACTTCTAAGTAAATCCACTACACGTCTGCGGAGATTCTCTGACTAAATAGCATAACTGTCGTAATAGATATGGTATGAAGGTCAGCAATAAAAAAGACAAAGACAATGAAAATAGGCAGAATCATTGAAAATGTCAACTGTGTTGTGAACGGAAAACCTGTGGAACAAGTAAAATATTTCAGCTACTTAGGCACGATTTTTAGTGAAGATGGTAAATTAATATAGAAATAGACAACAGAATCAACAAAGCTGGTATGGTAGGAAGTCAATTGAATAAATTCATATGGAATAGAGAAATTAGTCGGAACACTAAATTAGCTGTATACAAGACAGTGTTCAAACTAGTTTTAACTTATGGATCTGAGAGCTGGGTCAGAAGTAAAACACTCGACCAAAGACTAGAGACCGCAGATATAAGAGTCCTGAGAAAGATTAGAAGTGTGAACAGATGGCATCAATGGCAATATCATATTAAAAATGAGGATATTAGGAAAGAACTTGACATTGTCAGCATCCAGGAATGCGTTAGCAGAACTAATCTTAGGTGGCATGGTCACTTAAACAGAATGGGCGAGGAAAGATTAGCCAAACAAGTGTTCTCTGCCAGGTTGGCAGGAAAACAACCCAGAGGAAGACCAAGATATAGGTGGATTGATACAGTACAAAATGCCTTAGACGATAGAAATATAAGGTCTGATAATGTTGGAGTCTTGACAAGTAACAGACTGATTTGGAGGAAAATTGTAGATAGGAAATTAATAATGATGTAATTTTTTTCATGTAGTACTATCATATCCTGTACACCCCTTGAGGATACATGGCAGGAATTTGATGATGACGATGAGGAATGAAGTGTGATGTTACAAGAAAAACTAGGCAGAATTTCAAGTCAGTGAGAGTGAGTCATTTGAGTACAGAGGAAGAGCTGTGCAAAAGTATGAAGCGTCATCATACTCGAGCACTGGTAAGAAAATCTGAAATGAGGAAGTCATTCTCTATAATATACATATAGAACTGTATGCTAGATCCAATCATGCCCTATATCTCTCTCTCTCTAGGGAACCTATGAATTTTTCCAAAATATGGCTCGTGTCCAAAGGTGGCTAGGGAAGCTGCTACTGCAATCAACAGGACAGAATTAGTATTTTAGTGATCCTCCAAACAGTAAAGAAGGTGACTGTTGGTAATCTTCTCTATGATTTTTGAGAGAACTGAAATGAGAACAATCAGATGATGATAAATTGATGGCTACCTTTTATTATTCTTTTTTAGAATGAGCTGTAACTTATTTCTGTGGTGTATGGTAGTGCTACAAGTATGAAAGATTGAAAAGACAATATAGGATAGGTGTTAATTGTTAATTCTGAAGAAAGTTTTGAACACAACTGAAGAGATAACATCAAGACCAGAAGAATTTGTTAGTATCCATGCTTTTCAGAGATTCTTCTGATGAGAGACTAGAGGAAGCATGGTAGTGAACTGTTCTTGATATTGCAGAAGATAATTTTTCATGGTTATCTATCCAGGAGATGAAGCAGAAGAATGACATCAGGAGGGCTGCCTTATCTTTGGGTGTTGTGACATTTAGGAGCATGAAAAGGCAAAGGATTAGAAGGCAAGTTTTCTGCATTTGGCCCTTCCAAAATCATATTTGGATTTGTTGATGGTTTGTTTTGAAGCTGCAGACAAGCAGATTCTGAATGTAAAACTGGAGTTTTAGTTTCAAGACACTTGTGATATGCAGATTTTTTTAGTTAGACTGCTTTGACACCCTTGTTGATAAATCAAGGTCCTGGATAGCAATCAGGGATTCTGAATGGAATGGGAATAAAATCCACTGTTTAGAATTATTTCTGCCTATATGATCAGAAGAAGTGTTTGGATCAGGAAAACAGTAATGAGACCATAGAAGGGAGAGGTTACAGAGGTCACTGCATCTGGCACTGTTATGCCAAAGGACAAGACTACTGTGAAGAATGTTCCACAGTAAGGAACACTTGGATGAAGTTATGGACTGCATTACTGAGAAGAGAACTAATATTTACAGTACATTTTGGATGGGGAAATGGTTAAGAAAAGGAAAGAGTGGTGGCATGCAACATGGTAAGGAATATCCTTTCAGCTTGATCAGTGGAATTTCAGAAGTTTGAGTTGTGAACAGTGAAGTTGAAAAGATGTCCCCACTTTTTTCAAGATTTGGACAGAAAAATTTAGCTTCATAGATAAATAATCAAAGAGGTTAAAGTGGCTATTTCAATTTTGAGAGTGATAAAAACAGCAAATAAATGCTAAAAGTATGATAAGGAAATGTTTGTTAGGAATAAAAGGTGAATTTCAATGGATGACTATAAGTAGTGGCATTAAGAAGATAAATGTTGTTGTAGATGCAGAAATTTTGCTTTTTGCATGTATTATTGATAATTTTTGTGGGTTAGTTTATTCTTGCTGCTTTTATGATTTTTCAGTTGGATTTTTGTTGTTTATTATTATTTTTTGCGACTGTTTTTTGTGAGAGGATTTCTACGACCTGCATAACAACTATTTCTTTACGCTATCTTTCATGGTTAGTGCATAAAGAAGTAATGAGTAAGAGCATAAAGTGATAAGTCTCATGAACTACCCACAGAGGGAGGGGGTAACCCAGTCTTCTGTCCATGTGTGATGACCTCGACAGCCCACCCTCAATATACTACTACTATACTTTAACTACCTCCAGACATCGTCTAAAAGAATAGCTATGCACTAGCATGGGCAGGAAGCACCCTGATTTGCCAGGCATGTTCAAACCAGGTTTGGTCCATATCAGCTATCAACTGGCTTGCCCAAATGCTTTACTACTATACATTTGAACTGGGGAAGGTTCTCATTCGATACTGTTTGGCATGCCCATACAGGGCACTGAAATGCATGTAAAAAGGATCGGGGAAAAAGATACCAGAAACCTTGCTACTATGTTTGAGGAACAAACATAGTAACAACCACTTCAGACACGCAGAAAGCAGGGAGATGGGATTTCGCACAACAATTAAAGTCATCTACCTCCTGGAGGTCTATCTGACACTCCTACTAGAGAAGATGTGCTTTCGTAGCAGCCATGTTCACCAGAGTCCTGTTTGTGGAAACAGGATGCACCATGAGAAGTGGCTGCTTTTGTCAAAGCATGAGCCACAAAGTAAGATTTCACGGAGGACATTTCACTCCCTGCTTAAGAATGTTTTCCTGAAATTATTCTGATTAAGTACGACTTCATTTTCCACTTGACTTCATATGATGTTAATGGCATGTTCAAACCAGATTTATGATGAATGCAATCTTTGCATTATCCCATGATAGTAGAATTCAACTAGACTTACTGCTTTCAAACATAGTGTTATACTGTTCTACAGTATTTTTTGCCTTGATGATAATGATGCCCTTGATTAAAAAAAAAAAAAAAAAAAAAAAAAAAAGACATATTAACACTTAAAGCATCAAACTAGTTGTATACTAGAGATAATTTCCATTTTGAATTAAATAACGTAAAATTTCATTGATTTTAATCTAACAGCACAGTAGTCAATATTTCATATGAATTATCACAATAATAACTTCCATACTATTAGTGCCTATGAAGAAATTATGTTTCATAAAGCAATGTCAGAAACCAGATCAGATCTTGTAAAAGGACCCTTCAGGCTGGAAGATAAGATGTGGTGATATCCCATTGTACCAAAATAGCTACTTCATTTGATGGATGGCCAGACACTGGAAGGACTTAGCTGTATCATTACAATAGGCATGTCATTCATCTGATGCTTTTTGCAATTTCATTTATAAAGAATCAAAATACCTTTCAAAAGGGGAAGGAGTATAAGTTATATTTGAGCTGTTCTATCTAACCCCAGCCATTAGTAGTTTTTTTTTTTTTTTTTTTTTGTTAGGAGAAGTAACAACTATGGCAATCTCATTTTTGGCAGTCACTACTCAAGTTTTCACTAGGTATTATAACATTACTTGCTGATGTTCAAAGCATGCATGCACACACACAATTATGAGAAATTTTCTGAAGAATATTGATAACTTTTATCCCATTCTTTGTAATAAAATGTAATAAAAAATAAAATACTGTTTCAGAATTTCCAAAAAATAGCTTACCTTTAGTATCATCTCTGCCTTTGTCATACCCTTTACAACAATTTTGGTATAGCTGGGGGGGGGAAAAAAAAAAAGAGAGAGAGAGATAAATTTTTGATAACAGACTATGGAAACCATATTTCTAACAGAATGTTCTAAAATAACCATAATATATAACTCTTTTAGAAATGTATTCAAATGCATAAAGGTATTATTTATATGGCTGAATATACAAACATTATACCTAATATAGTATTATTATTATTATTATTATCTATATGGGCACTCCATGGAGTCAAAAGACTCATTGCAGGAGACCCACTCTATCCATTAGCACAATACCTGTCATACATCTCCTTAAAACCTATTCACTGTTGGGCCATTCACAACCACCTCTGACAATCCATTCTACTCATTTATCACTCCCCAAGTAAAGAATCTGGTCAACACACCCTTACTAACAACTTTCTTAGACAACTTCTAAGTGTGAGCCCTTGTTCTTCCCCTATTCCCCATGTACTGAAAAATTTCTTCTATGTCAATCTTACAGAATTCCTTTAGTAACTCATAAGTTTCTATTATATCCTCATAGGGAACATTCCATAGACCTGTCACCAACTTGGTCACTCATCTCTGAATCCTCTCCACCACTTTCCAATCCAAAAGAAACACAGGTGACCAAATCTATGCACGATAGTTAACATGTGGCCGATTCATAGCCTTATAAAGAGAGAAAATAACCTCCTTATCTTTACTTGTCAATGTGTTCTTCAACATCCAAGTAATCCTCTGAGCCATTTTGTCAATGCTTGTAATATGTCCTCTGAATTTCAAATCTCTATCCACCATCATCCCCAGATCCCTAGCTTCATCAATTTCCTGTAAAATACTATCAGCATGATACGAAGTGTTATAAGCTTTTCATCCCAAAAGTGCATTACCTTACATTTTACAACACTGAATTGACAATCACTGTCCTTTGCCTACACTGCCAATTTATTCAAATCATCCTGTGAGATATCTACATCACTTTTATCAACTACTGTCCTCCCTAGTTTTGTATCACTCACAAACAACTGAATACCCCCCCCCCACCTTCAAATCTTCCATTATATCATTAATGTACAAATTAAAGAGTAGTAGTACAGAGTCCTGGAGCACTCCATGGGTCACCCTCATTTGTCTTAGTTCCACTCCACCATACACTACCCTCTCATGTCTATCAACCACCTTCCCCCATCCATGGCCAACAGCCTCAAATCCATTCCCATTTGCTCCAACTTATGTAGCAGTTTTCCATGCAGAATTCTGTCAAATGCCTTTGCAAAGTCCATTTCCTTTATCCAATTCTATTGTCACTTCTACTCACCATGTTTCTAGTAATTCTTTACCGTTGCAAGTGCCATTAAAAACTCATTGTATATTTTTTTATTGTTTTTTTTATGAGTGTGTGTTGCCTAGCTTTAAAGAAACAGATTTATATTTTATATTATATTGGATAGTTTGTTCATACTAGATACTGAGAAGGAAAAATAATGTGAGACAAGTTAATTACTTTACATGTGGTGAAGGGGAACTGGGAGATTTCAGTGTGCTGCATCTGGTATTATAGGATCTGTCCATAGCAGTCACACTGCCACCAAATGAGGAGAGTGATCATGCACTCTTGATTTGCAAGGTTGCCAAACATGTGGAATTTTCATTTTAAGACAGTGGAATTACAGGACAGATGATTATGACAGGCTTAAAGGACAGTTTGCAGCAGTGCAGTGGCATAAGAATCTGCAAGAGAAGGATGTTAGGACATGGCAGATGATTAAGGAGTGTCTGAAGAAAGCATATCAGACTATACACACATACACACACATCCAAGGTCAGGAAAATAAGTCAGGTAGGAGTTAGTTGGATGAGTAATATCATTAAACAGAAGCTGCAAAAAAAAGAAAAATGTTGGGAAAGGTATAGGAGAAGAAATTATTGGCAAGCTCATGAATAGTACAAGGCAAAGACAAGGAAGATAATCAAAGAAGGATAACCAACATGGTAAGAAAGGCAATGTTTGCACAATATCAGCCAAGCAGGTCAAAGGAAATCTTTAAGAGTTCCTTATGTGGCAACTAAAAGAAAACAACTACAGAGGGATAACTTGAATGAGTGCTGATGGTAGGAAGGTGACAGAGGCACATGAATAGTTGAGCTATTGAGTGACAACTTTGCAAAGAACAGGTGAAAATACTTAGGATATTGAGAGTCAACACAAATATTGAAATTGGATTAGATAGGATATCAGCCTGCATATTATGATAATGTGTAAAGGAAGAGTCACTGCTTCCGACTAGGCTGTTTAACTGGGGTCTCAAGGTTTGTGCAGGTGCAGAAGTTGGATGATAGACAGAAAAGAGAACATATGATAGAAATATATAAGTTACCAAAATGATTTTATAGGAATGATGCAGAGGAAACTGTTATTATTCTGATTGGGGGAGGGGAGGGAATGAGGGGTATCATCCCTGAAACTGAGTGTGTTTAGTTTTCAAGACTGAGGATTAGTTTTTTTTTAACGTGGTGAATGAGTAGAATGTACAAGATACACATAAAAACACAAGGTAAAAGTATTATTTATTAAATATACTGCCATATATGTATATATATATATATATATTAACAGACTTCGTCAGCGGCTTAAAAACAGTTTTTACAAGCTACCATGCAAACAATTGATTTATTCAAAATAGAACAAGCCACATGATGTTAAATTACCAATAGCATTATGCTTTCACTGAAGAAGAGGTTAATCATAAAAGTGTAAAATAAATTGCATATCTCTATATAATATCATACTAAACAGATCAAAAATTCTTCAGAAACGATTGTTTCAACTTTGGCTTGAACTATACCCAAAATTCGAAAATTTCATTTGAAAGGCTGATGCAACAACACAGGTCCATTATCAAATGCAAGATATTTAGTGAACTTGAGCTTGAAGCACTGAAAGCTCAAGCTGTAAAAGGAGACTGCACTGGCCCTGAACTGACCGAGAATATGAACGTAGCAGAAACAGATTCTAACATGCAAAATGCCGAAAATACAGAAATAGTTGAAAGGAACCTATCAGAGAAGGAACAAGAACTCGCCACAAAAATTACTGAGCAAATGAAAACAACAATGTGGAACAAATCAGGTTTACAGTATTGAGGCAAGTACCTCAACAAAAGCTGAAGGAACTTCTACAAGAAGCCAATAAAGCTGCAATGACTATTCCTACTGGAACTATTAAAAAACGAATCAACTATGTACTCAATAGTCTACATGGTAACATCTGAATTAGGCTAAAAGATTAGTGAACCCAAAAGCAGTAAGGCTCAGAAACTAAAGTGGAAGCATCGACTGGAGAATAAAATTCTTAAACTTAGAGCAGATGAGCAATTTAAAAAACCTCAAGGAAAAGCCAAAATAACCTCATAAAGATATATAAATTTGGAACACAACTTATTGATGAAGTACTAGAGAAACTGAAGCAAAAAATAATTGCAGTGCAGCTAAAATAAGAAGATACAATGCATGCATTGAACAGTACAAGCAAAATTTGCTGTTTCATATGAATCAGCACCAATTTTACAAGAAAATTGATAGATGCCGGAATAATCATTTTAAAGAATTTTCTTTAAAATGATCATAAATATAAATACTACAGACAAAGAAAACACTTCAATTATGGCAAAACTTATGGGACAATCCTAAAAGGCACAATAATAAGGCAAAGTGGATTGAACAAATTATGAACGAATCTCAAGAAAGAAAAATGAAAAAACTGAAAATAACAACTGAAATGGTTCAAAAGCAAGCTAAAAGAATAAAAAATTGGCCAATACCTGGGAAGGGTGAACAACATAAAGGATAATGAAAAGGGTCCAAAGCCAGAAAACCTCTGACAAATAACCTGCCTGCCAACAACTTTTAAGCTACTCACAGGCATACTAGCTGACAAAATATACAACTATCTTAAAGCAAATTATTTTTTTCCAATTGAACAAAAAAGGTACAGCAAAAATTCAAGAGGCACAAAAGACCAATTGCTGATTGACAAAATGATTTTGAAAAATTTCAAACATAGAAAAACCAGACTTCATATGGCTTGGGTAGATTAAAAAAAAGTGTTTGACTCGGTGCCTCATAGTTGGATTTTAAAATGCACAGACCTATTCAGTATTAGCAAAAACGCACAAAAAATTCTTGCAAACCAGCATGAAAAATTGGTAAACAATGTTGGTTCTGAATAGAGAAGAAATTGGGGAGGTAAACATAAAAAGGGGTATTTTTCAAGGAGACTCATTATCTCTTTTATTGTTTATCTTGTCATTGATCCCCTTAACTAGAATTTTAAATAAAACTGCTCATGGTTACTAAACTGTGCAAAAAAAGTACAGAGATATCTCACCTTTTATACATGGACAATCTGAAGCTGTATGCAAAATCAGAGAGTGAACATGGATTACTGCTTAATACTCTACACATATTCAGTCAAGATATATCAATGGATTTTGGCTTAGACAAATGTGCAATTGTTGGAATAACGAAAAGGAAAGTTTGAAGACCTGAACGAAATCAAGTTGCTCAATGGCGAAAAAATCAAAGCAATAAAATTTTAAGATAGCTACAAATATTTGGGAATTTTAGAAGCATCAGAAATTCTGCACAATAAGATCAAAGAAAAAACGAGAGCAGAATACTAAGATGGCTAAGAAAACTCCTTAAGTCAATGCTTAATGCTGGGAATTTGATAAAAGCAATTAACACCTGAGCCATACCTATTCTGAGATATTCAGCAGGCATTGTTGAATGGACCCAGCTAGAGTTGGAGAATTTAGACTGGAATGTCCTATTACGCAAAAAAAGGGGCAGAGAATTACTACAAGTAAAGCAAGTTGTTGAAGAAGTAAAACAAAATCTGAATGATTATATTTGCCATTGAATTAATAACTGCCAGCCTGGTTGGCTGAGTGAGTGGTCAGCATATCTGCTCTCCAGCCAAAAGGCTGCAGGTTCGAATCCCACCCATGGGAATGGATGTTTGTGATTGTCTGTGAAAATACTAGTGGTAGATGGAGTTGGTGTAGATGATGGTAGTTGCAGTTCATTATAGTTGGTGGATTGAGTGGTGGAGACAGTTGTGGAGTAGGTGCCCTCCCTCGATGAGTCTGGACTCCCTGGAGGTGTTACGTTAAAAAAAAAAAAAAAATTAAATTATCTGCAGCAAACAATGGAAAAATTTCTAATTGAGAAAAGGAAAGAGGGTTTATTTAAACCCATGGAGACAAAATTGGAGTGCATGACCAATTAAGTAAAAGTGAGAACTGAAAGATGAAAAATTAAGGCATTACATGAAAAGTACCTTCATAGCATAGAGGACAGCGCTGAAAGCAACTTGACCTGCCAATGGTTGAGAAATGGAGCACTAAAAGAAACAGAGTCGGTAATTTTTGCAGTACAAGAACAGGCCATTAAAACCAATGTTATGAAGGCAAAAATACAAAAAAATTCAAGAAAAAAGTAAATGCAGATGGTGTAAAGAAAAGGAAGAAACAGTAGACCACATTATAAGTGGGTGCAGCAAAATTGCATAAATTAAATATCGTAAAAGGGACAATAATGTAGCTAAGATAATTCACTGGCATTTATGTAAAAAGTATGAGTTTAAAGTATCTAAAGATTACTGGAAGCCTAAAGTTGACCAAAAGGTGACTGAGAATGAAAATGCTAAAATACTCTGGGATTTCAAAATCCAGACTGACAAAAGCTTGGAATGTAACACACTTGATATAACAGTGGTTGAAAAAAGTGAAAACAAGGGTGTTCGATTTTATCGAAATATCAGTACCAGGAGATAGCCGAATTGAAAAGAAACTGAAAAAATTGCAAAGTATCACGAGTTGCAAGTCGAAGTTGAACGAATTTGGCAAAAGAAAATGAAAGTTGTTCCCATAATAATAGGTTCCATCCCCCCAAAACACTGAAAAAACATCCAGAAGCACTTGAGTTAGATGGATTAAAAACTGGGCAGCTGCAAAAAGCTGCTTTGTACAGCACAGCATTCATATTCAGAAGGTATTTTCACAATTCATAGGCCCTTGGGTAAGGTTTGAATTAAGAATATAACCAGCCTTTTCCTTAAGGCTGAGGAAGCAAATCAAGCCTGGATGAATATTATATATGTACAATTTATTTTACACTTTTATGATCAACCTTTTCTTCGGTGAAAGCATAACGCTATTGGCGATTTAACATCACGCGGCTCATTCCATTTAGAATAAATCAATTCTTTCCATTCTACCTTGTAAAAACTGTTTTTAAGCCACTGACGATAGTCTGTTAATTTCAGACTGAAATATATGGCAGTATATTTAATAAATAATACTTTTACCTTGTGTTTTCATGTATATATTGTATGGCACAAGTTTCTCTTAAAACTAGAATGAGTGGAACAGACTGATGGAATCTGTTGTGAGTGCGCTGACAGTGAATGTGTTGAATAAGAGGTATGACAGGTAATGGGTGGATAGCAAGGGCCAACTGAGTGAGTCTTCATACTCCATGGAGATGTGTGTGCAATAAATAGTAATAGTAATTAGAATAGTTCTAATTGCTATTAGTATTTAATTTTCCATGTTCTTCTTTCATCAACCTTATTGATGAAAGAAGAACATGGAAAAGAGGAGCAAATGAAGAAGAAAGGTTAAGATATAAAACTTTGGATAAAAGAACAAACAGTTATGTAAAAGATTGAATGAAAACTAGATAAATAGGCAGTGTACTAAGATAGAAGAATTACAAAATAGGAACAAAACCAGAGGAGCATTCCTGAAAGTGAAAGAACTTAATGGAAAAACAAAATGCACACAGTCTAATCAGGGGCATGCCAGTAGTGTCTGGTGCCTGTGTGCAAAACTTTAGTTGGTGGCCCTATCCCCCCTCCAATAAAAAAATCACTTTAAAAAAAAGTTTTTTTAAAAGTATTTCCTCCTCTTTGGTGCCTTTACTATCCTGGCGCCTGTGTGCATTGCACACATGGCCGGCACGCCCCTGAGTCTAATAACATCAAGGACAAAGATGGAAACATACTCATTGATAAGGAAAAGTTAAATGGAAGATGGGTGGAGTACTTATCAGATCTCTATGATGATGATGATGGTAACATGCTGGATGATTCACGACACCTTAAGTTAAACGTAACAACAGATACCACTCTACCCACAAGAAAGGAGGTAGAACATATAATTAAGAATCTTCCTAATAATAAATCCCCTTGGTGTGATAATATTCTGGCTGAGTTGCTGAAAGCTTTGACTGGCAATAATAACAACTATTTAGTGGAATCCATTCAGGACATCTATAAAACAATACAATTACATTACCTGAAGTTTTTATAACATCTATCTGTATACCAATTCCAAAGAAACATAATGCACAAAATTGTAAGGATTACAGAACTGTGAGCCTAATATCCCATGCATCTAAAATTATTTTAACCTTCATTAACAAACAAATTGAAAGAGCCATAATCAGTGAATTGAGTGAACAACAGAAAGACTTCAGAAGAGGAACCATTAATGCTATCCTGTAACTGAAAATACTAATAGAAAGATCACTTGAAAGAAACAGGAACATATGCTTCATAGACTTTCAGAAGGCTTTTGACTGGGTAAAACAATAAAATGTTCAATATATTAGATAAATTAGACACAGAAGATCATGTACTTAAGATTATAAAAATGATTTACACCAAATGCAGACCAACAGAAAATGCAGCTGTTTAACTCCAAGACTTCTGAAGTGAAAATAAAAAGAGGAGTTAGACAAGGTTGTATCCTTTCACCAAATCTATTTAATATCTATAGAGACAGTGATGAAAAAGATTGAAAAACAAAAAACAGGAATTAGTATCAATGGTATAAAATACAACAATCTTAGATATGCTGATGACACCATTCTAATAGCAGAAAACAGAAACAAATTAATCAAATTACTGCAGCTACTAATTGAAGAAGGTAAAGAATTTGGATTAGATATTAATGCAAAAAAACACAAAATTATGAAAATCTCAAAAGAAAGCAGATCCGAGCCAGAAATATTCATAAACAATATGAAAACTGAACATACAACAGAATACAAATATTTAGGCACTTACTTTACTGCAGATGGAAAGCAAGATAAAGAAATAAAATAAGAACAGCCATAGCTAAAGATGCATTCTGAAAAATAAAGATCTGCTCAGAAGTTCTGTGAGTATCAAGACAAAGAAAAGAATGATAAGAACATTAGTGTGGCCAATTTTCACATATGGAAGTGAGATCTGGATATTCGAGAAGAGAGTAAGGCAACAAATAATGGCCTTTGAAATGTGGTGCTATAGGAGAGCTCTGAAAATTCCATGGACAGAATATGTGACAAATACAAATGTCTTACAGAGAATGAGAACACAGAGATCTTTATTATAAGGAAATGATCCAGAGAAAGATGAGATTGGCAGGACATGTACTGAGAGGTTCAGCAGGACAGAGGATATTAACAGTTTTAGAAGGAAAAATTATGGGAAAAGGATCAAGGAGCAAAAAACGAAGGGCATGGCTTGAAGATATAAGATCATGGACAGGATCACATGGCTAAGCAGAAACAAAAAGGAAAGCCACCAACATAGAGAACTGGAAGGACATGGTGCTGCACCCTCTCACTGAGGAAGCTACATGAAGAAGAAGAATTAGAATAGTAATAATTTCTAAGCTTTTTTTCAATAGCCTCCAGAACATTTTGCCATCTTCATGATCATTTTCTTTTATCTTCCTACCAAAGTGTTCCCATAATTTTAAGATTTTCTCTGTATTCTTTCAGGACACCTGCTGACTTATCAAAAGGTTAAAGATTTTTCAAGCCAGAATGCCCAGACTATATGCTATGCCCAAAATAAATAAAACAGGCATTTCTCTGCGACCTATGGTTGACTATATTGGCAGTTCCAGTTATAAACTATCAAAATTTTTATCTAACCTACTCACTAGTAGAACATAAAAAATACTGCAGATTTCATTGCTAAAGTGAAAGACCTCTGCCTCTGTGATATCATTGTAAGTTTTGATGCAGTCTCCCTCTTCATCAATGTTCCATCAGATATAACAATTCAACTATTCTCTAAGGATTTTCCATCTGATATTCCTAAATTATTTGATTCTGCTATACATGCCAGACACTTTTCCTAGCAAGGGAATCTATACAAACAAGTAGAAGGTTGTGCCATGGACTACCCTTTGCCACCAATTCTGTGTAATTATTTCATGCAACACTCTTGGAAGAATGTTTCTTCACTACTATTGACCCTTGTTCCTCCACTAGGTTTCATTACATCAATGCTGTGTTTGCTATTTGGACATACACAAATGCAGAATTAAGTTCTTAAACACCGCAAGGTAAAAGAGGGAAAGGAAGATGAGATGAGAACAAAATAAACCTTATCCCCAGAATGAAACTTATGTTAGAAAGGGAAAATAATGGGATCATTCCTAAAGATCTGGTAAAGGGGGAAGTAGATAGCACTCAGCCTTCCAGTCTATAAGAAATCTATATTTGCTGGAAGATACGTTCTTCAGGACTATACCATACTCACAACAAATCAGCATAGTCAAGACTATTGTTCACTGAGCATGTCATCATTCCTCTGAGGGCACAGGCAGACAAGAATTATAAACTATTAAAAAACAGCTTGAGTTTGAACATATATTTTCCATCCAAATTACAGTATACCTTGAATAATTATTCTAAAAATAGTCCATCATTAAATACTAAGAGAATCTCCATCTTTATAAAAGGCATCTTGGCATGCATCTCAAAAGTCCTAAAATAATTTGAATTTCAGACAACTTCCAAACGAATAAAGAATACTTCCTCAAATCTACCTAGGTGAGCTGCATTTGGCTCACACAGAAGTGCATCAGATTCTGTGTTTCTGCATTCTTTCCTATTTTGGCCAGACTGTTCATTCCAGAGAAATCCAATCAGAACATATAGAATACACCAGTCATGGTGAGAAATCTGGCATTGCAGAATATGGAGTTTATACTAGCCACAAGAACCAATGGGATATCTTAAAGATTCTTCCCATATTCAAGTTCAAATTCAAGAGACTCTTCAAAGATTATGAAGCTCTTCAGAATCAACCCAATCTTAATCGGAATGATGGTCAAAAAATTTCCAAATTCTGGGAAACATAACTGAACTCTCACCAATAATCCTAATTTCAAATTGCAATACGTATCCATTATGAGTACCCAAACAGTGTTTATTATTATCATCGTCATCATCAAAGACCTCCAGGGAGTCATCAAGGGAGACCATAAGTCACCTACACCAGATGTCATACCTTCTATTAAACTCATTTAGACTGAATGCACTCACTTCAACAAGCATACTGTTCCACTCACTCACTCACTGCTCCGTGTGAGAAAAATCTAGCTCTCACCTCTTAACCACACACAAAGTTAACTTCTATGGATGCCCCTAGTCCTCTCCCAACCTTCCATATAATGAAAATTTTCATCAGTTGATTACCTATAATATCCTTTAAGAAGTTTACAAACTTCTACTATACCATCCCTTTTTCTTCTGTTTACCAGCATCTTCAGTCCACATACTCTCAATCTATTCCCAATATCAAATTTGTTACTCTTCTTTATATCCTTTCCACAGCTTCTTTATCCTCTTCAAATCCAAGAGACCAAAATAAGAGCACAGTAATTCAAGTGCAGTCATATCAAAGCTTTAAAGAGGCAAAATTACTTCCTTTTCCTTACATGTCGATGTTTATTTCAACATTGTAATTCTCCTCTGTGTGGTATTTGCAATGTTTCCCCACCAATATAATATGCTGTTAGAAATCTCATCATGCATACACTGTATAACTTTACACTTGCTAATATTGAATTGACAGCCATTAATATTTGCACACCATTCTAGGTGATCCAAATCGTTCTATGTGTCAAATTATCATTGACAAGCAACTGATGGTGAGATGTGTGTAGTGAGTGCCCTTTGTTCATGAGTTCTTGGACTCCTTTGGAGGTGTCATGTAATAATAACCTCCAGTCAGCCCAGTATCATTAATGAACAGATTGAACGACAGTGATTCAATCCTTAGGGGAACATCACTGGTCAGCTTATATCTGGTTGATTCACACCAACCACATAACCACATATCACTTTTATTATACCTATCCATCAGCTACCCACTCATCCAAGTCAACAGTTTACATTCCAATGCCATAATCTCCAGCTTATGCAACAACATTTCATTTGATATCAAATTCCTTAAGCAAAGTCTAATGGCAATGCAGAGTATCCATTCTCCTTTATCCAACTCAGCAGTAACATTATTATAAAACATGACCTCCCTTTAGTAAACTCATGCTATTCTTTGTAAAGCACAGCTTATCTCTCAACCCATTTCTGTATTGAATGACTTCTGTCATTCAAAAAACATTTTTATTATATACACAACAAAAAGTTGACATATATTTTACTGAAAAACAAATTCAGATAACAGATCATACTTTATTCAAGTTTTCTCAAAAAAATTCCTCCAAAAAAAGCATACATGGCGAGGACTAGTGTTGCACATCACTGAGCATCCGAGTGACCATACGGCATCTGTTGATGTCACAATGAACAGATGAATGGATGGATGAAAAAATTTGCAATATGAAACTTTCCAAACCACTTCAGACTAATAATCAGCAAGGTGATTTTGACAGTAGGCAATAATTTCATCTGATAAATACTAAAGACATAAGCATCATCCAGGCTACTGGTTGGATAGCAGGCATTCACTTGGCCGACCAGGTCAACCACTGTTGAATGGTACAATTATTTGGTTAATACTTAAGGAGGCTCTTGTTAATACCTTGTGAGTGCTTCCTCTGTCAATGAGTTCAAGAAGAGGTATGATAGATATTGTGTGGATATTTTGGGTCTTCCTAAATGAGTCTACTAACTCCATGGAGATGCCTGTATAATAATAATAATAATACTTCAACTTATTTATCAAAAATAATCCTTCTCCTAACCTTTTATACATTTTGGTTTTCTAATTGTTAGTTTCATTTTAAGAATAAAACCAGATGCAGAGGCTATGTGCTGTAACAGTATTCTATATAGACTTTCTTCCAAGGGGTTTGCTTAAGGTCTCAAAGCTGTATAACTGAGAGGAAACTGCCACATAGCCTTTAAAGGAATGCAGAGAACCAACCAGGGCTTTTGACCTAATGCCCAATCCTCACCTTTAAATGGTGCACCCTGTTAGGTATCAACCTGATACTGAACAAACGAGGATGGGATGGCAATTTGGGATTTAGCCAACCAAATTTTATTCTTATTGGATTAAACTACAATATAAAATAATGGCACAACATGACAGAATTTCATGCCAGCTGGGGTGTCTCCCGGGTAAACAAGGGCCCCGTTGTTTCTGCCAGGAGAACCAGGGTGAATAGCAAAATGTCAACTAGAGGAACAAATCCTGAAACACACCCCAACTCAACATCATCAGAGTTCAAGATTGGTAATATAGTTTGCGAACAGTTTGCAGATCTCTGCTTGGCGAGTTGCCAAGAATAGTCGATTCATGCTGAAGGGGAGAAAGAAATGAAGGACATACAAATTGGTCGCCAACATGCGAAATCACGTGCTTTATAGTTAAAATTTCCCAACTGTTATACAAGCAAAATAGTTACCACTTTAAAAACTACAATGATCATGAAAGAAAAGTTAATTTTCCACGTGTAATAATAAACAACTCATCCCAGAAGACGGATTGATTACCCTATTATCGGATGGATTCTCCTTTTTGTGACATGCGCAGAAGTGTCGAAGGATCTCCAATCTGGAATGGAGACAAAGAATTGGAGCTAGATTAGAAATTGGATAAGTACCCAATCGACATAATAGGGATATGAAACAAAAAAGACAAAAACTGGTTAGATCTTTCTGAACAATAACAGGCAATCACAATCAGGGAAAACGGAGTAGCTATAGTATTCAACACTAAATACAAAGCTAATATCAGAATGGGCAACTGGACAATGAGACTTATTTGTGCCTATGGTCCCAGAGAAGGTTCTATAAGGTACAAGTGAAGGAATTTTTTGATGCTTTAGAAAAAGCAACTGACACAATGAAAAAGTTGGTCATTGTTGGGGATCTGAATAGAGTAGGAAATGATTGTCAGACATACAAAAATATTTTGGGAAAATTTGGAGAAAACAGCAAAGATAATAATAATGGCAAAAACCTGTTGGATTTCTGCTCTAGACACAGACAAGTTATTACTAACACAATGTTCCAACATAAAAATGGCAATAATTCACATGGACAGAAGAGGCAGGGAGTAAGAAAAGTCTCATTGACTTAATGTTGATAGTGATGTATTCTCACTGAAACAGGACACTAGAGTGTTCAGAGGATTTGAAATTGGAAGTGATCACCATTTAGTCTTGAGCAGGATAAAATTGAATTTCATATCGAAAAGATGAACATGCAAGAAATTTTAAAGCGAATAAAAGTTGAGTAGCTCTCAGATATGAACTGTAGACTAAAATACACAAAGATTATTGAAGGAAAAATGAAAGAGTTCGAGAACAGGAACCAAACCTTGGAGATTCAGTGGCAAATCCTGAAGAAAACATTGATTGATTCAGCCAGAGAGAGACATTTGGTGAGGTTATCTGCAAAGATAAGAAAATCAGAACTCCATGGTGGACAAAGGAAATTAATAAGGCAGTGAAGGAAATGGGGGTGCTTAAGGGTCAAAGCTGTACCAATGAGAGGAGACCTCCACATAGCCTTTAAATGAATGCGAAGAACTGACCAGGGCTTCTGACCTAACGTCCAATCCTCACCTTCTCGTGGTGCACCCTGTTGGGTATCTACCTGGATACTGAAAACGAATGAGGATGGGCTGGCAATTTTGGATTTAGCTGACCAAATCGTATTCTTATTGGCTTAAACCAATATACAAAATGACAAAATTTCATGCCAGCTGGGGTGTCGCCCGGTTAAACAAGGCCCCCCCCCATTGTTTTTACCAGGGAACCAGGGCGAACAGCAAAAAGTCAGCTACTGGAACAAATCTGAAAACAAACCCCAACTCAACATCACCAGAGTTAAAGATTGGTACTATCAACATAAGAAGCCTGAATAGCAAAGAAATGGAGCTAGCTGAGGAATTAGATAAGTACCAGATCGACATAATAGGGGTGACTGAAACTAAAAAGACAAAACTGGTGAGATCTTTCTGAGCAATAAATACAAAATGTTATATTCAGGAAATGAAAATCATGGAAAAGAAGGAGTAGCCATAGTATTCCACAGAAAATACGAGGCTAATCTTCTTGAATGGCAGGCAGTCTCAAGTAGAGTGATGATGTAGGAATTTGATGATGATGGTGAAGGAAATGAAGTAAGTATATCAAACGGCAAATAAGTCAGCTTGTGCTCTTGGAGAATACAGAGACAAATGTAAGAAAGCTAAACACTGTATAAAACTAGCTTAACAAAAGTCATGGGAAGACTTTGGTAAGAACATAGAAAATAAATATCAAGAAGGTGGCAAGATATTTTGGAAGATGTTGAAAAAGCTCAGAAATGGAGGAAAGAGTGCTGTAAAGGGAATTAGAGATGATAAAGGTGACATGAAAACTGGAGAAAAAGATATCCTTGATGTATGGAGTAATGCTCAAAAAATTGCTAAATGAAACAATCATCAGTGACAGCACAGTGATAAAAAGCACTCAACAGGCATGCAATCAGAATACACATCCATACTTGAAGCAGAAAAAACCATCAGAAGCCTGAAATGTGGAAAAGCATCTGGGAGTAGATGATATTCAACCAGAAATGCTCAAGTATGGCGTTATAAAAGTCTTACAGTGGCTGCAATGCATAGTTCAGAAGGCATTCTGAAAAAATTCTATATCAAGCAATACTTAGTCTTTATTTCAGTTGTAAGTCAGCAGTTAGAATTGAAGGAAGTACAGGAAGATAGTTTAATGTTAAATCTGGTGTGAGACAAGGATGCACATTATCCCCTCTGTTATTCATTATCTATATGGATCACAATATGAAGGAAAGTGGTATTAAACATGATATCAGAATTGGAGATGTTAATGTCAGCTCTTTGCTTTATGCGGACGATGTTATACTTCTAAATAAATCCGCTACAAGTTTGCAAGATTAGAATCAGTTAGAATTCAAGGAAGTATAGGAAGATGGTTTAATGTTAAATCTGGTGTGAGACAAGGATGTACATTATCCCCTCTGTTTTTCATTATCTATATGGATCACAATATGAAGGAAAGTGGTATTAAATCTGATATCAAAATTGGAGATATTAATCTCAGCTCTTTACTTTATGCGGATGATGTTATAATTGAATAAATCCAGTACATGCCTGCAAGATCCCCTGACTAAATTCAATAACTGTTGTAATAGATTTGGTATGAAAATCAGCAATAACAAGACAAAGACAATGAAAATAGGTAGAAAATATTTCAGCTACTTAGGTACGATTTTTAGTGAAGATGGTAAATTAAATATGGAAATTGATCAAAGGATCAACAAAGCTGGCATTGGTAGGAAGTCAACTGAATAAATTTATATGGAATAAGACAGAAATCAGTCAAAACACTAAATTAGCTGTATACAATTGGTTTGACAGTGTTCAAACCAATTTTTACTTATGGATGTGATAGCCGGGTTAGAAATAAAACACTTGACCAAAGACTAGAGACCACAGATATGAGAGTCCTAAGAAAGATTAGGGGTGTGAAACAGATGGCATCAATGGCAATATCATATTAAAAACAAAGATATTAGGAAAGAACTTGAAATTGTTAGCATCCACGAATGTGTTAGCAGAGTTAATCTCAGGTGGTGTAGTCATTTAAACACATGGGAGAGGAAAGATTAGCAAAACAAGTGTTCTCTGCGAGATTGGCAGGAAAAAGACACAGAGAAAGACCAAGATATGCGTGAATTGATACAGTAAATAGTGCCTTAGAAGACAGAAATATGAGATTTAATAATGTTGGAGTCCTGACAGGTAACAGATTGATTTGGAAGAAAATTGTAGATAGGAAGTTAGTAATGATGCAAGTTTTTCATGTAGTACTATCATGTACACACCTTGAGGGTACATATTAGGAATTTGATGATGACTTTTTTGTAAGTTTTGCTTTATAATATATGCTGACACACACAGAGAGGAGAAATAGAGGTAAACATATTAACATCCCAATTTTGGAAACGAACCTGGCAGGAGCTTTCCTCACAAGTTGTGATCCAAGTGAAGGTAAATCCAATAAAACAGTTTTTAGCATGTGAGTATCAAGCAGCAACTGAAAGAAACATGAAATATAGTTATCAAAAATTTACCTTTGGTTAAAAATTTTAAAACTGTTATAATAAAAATGTTTATCAGCCAGAAAGTTTTAAAAAATTAATGTTTTTATTTAAATATTTTTAATTTTAAAAAAATGGAAACTGTAATATATATTTTTTCTTATTTGAATGCATCTTTGATTTTTTACTAATAGAACTGTTTTCCCACTTGTTGAAGCTTAATTGTTTTTATTAAAGAAAGTACTGTATTGCTAGTTTAAGCTGAAACCAAACCTCTGCATTGTATCAAATTATAATTAGAGAAAATTATTATTATTATTATTATCATTACATGGTTTCTGACATATCTCTATGGAGTAGTTGAAAGTTTTTTCACTTAGTTATACTATAAATTAAAGATGCCAAGAAATTATATTCTTGGTTTCATTCTTTATCCAAGTGTAAGCAAACAAAGTTTGCACATGAAGAAAATTCATGAGTGGGCTACTTGTATATAGAGGCTAATGACCTCCCACCAATTGCCTTAGTATGCCATAACACTTTGCACATATCCTTACGGACATGTATGGTAGGCATTATGGGAAGGGCCACTACCCAGACTGGGTTTGACCTTTATAGAGGTGAAAAAGTAAAGGATGAAGATAGCCTGAGAGTATTAGCAGAAAGAAAAGACAGATAGATAGTATGAGAGAGATAGAGAGAAAAGGCCTCAGCTTCTTTTATATCATCACATAGCCAAAGGTTATCAGTTTTCCTTTTTTTCATCAATCTCATATACATGAACAACCAAAAGAATAATTGAAACTAAAGTGCAAAGATGACTGATACCTAGGTAGTCAGCCTTATCTGAGTTAACTGCTTTGAGTTGGCCTTCTCTGCCAGGGATTGATCTCCAGTGATCCTTGTGACTATATGCCCACACTGAATTAAGAGGCTGGAACTATTTAAAAAACTTCTCATAGCAAAAATAGAGAGAATTTTATCCCCCCCCCCCCCAGTGAATACCACATAATGTGGGTGGTCTACATCATCTAGTCAAAAATTTGATATCTCTTAGAATGCTTCTTTCTAAATACAAAAATCATCTGACTGAACAATAAAATTTCCACAATACAATATTATAAAGCATTTGTATGCCATATTGCTGGTTTTCAAATCCATGTTTCTTTCTAACCTTCCATAAATGGTATTTTAATTCATTAATTATAAAAATCAAAATTCTATTCCCATTGCTGGTAGGTGGTGGGTACTGAAAAAAAAAAAAAATAAATAAATAACCTGTTCTCTTGTAAGTAATGGAATTCCCAACAGATTGCATAAATGTTCCAAATACGTAAGGCAAGAGAACAGCTGTAGAATGCATGTTTTAATGTTTCCAAATGTAATTGATGTCACAGATTGGATCTCCAATGTTAAAGTACCTCCATTTGATGGTATTGACTGGAAGGTGGCCATATACAATTCTTCAAGCAAGATCATTCATGGTAGGCATCCTTGGAGCTTCAATAAGTTATGAAACAAAGTATTGTTGTCAGTACCCAACTGTGGAATATTCCTGAATATTCCAGTATT
Source organism: Typopeltis vanoorti (assembly GCF_054136105.1). Taxonomy (NCBI): domain Eukaryota; kingdom Metazoa; phylum Arthropoda; class Arachnida; order Uropygi; family Thelyphonidae; genus Typopeltis; species Typopeltis vanoorti. The sequence continues at coordinate 5,742,829 of NC_143571.1, forward strand.
CAGGAATATTCTCAGCTTTTAGACCTTTATAACCATTTACTCCAAACAGGGGAAATGAAAACCCAGGTAGTTCAGGAGAGGGTCTGCAATATTTTATGGATTTTTGAAGCTGTATTTATCCAAAAGCTATATCCAAAATTCCTATGCTTCTTTGATAGTTGAAGAAATTCCCTTTCAACTTCTTGGTATCAGCTGGATCAAAAATTGCACAGGCTTATTACATAATTGCTTTTCTTCAGCATCTGTGATGTCGGTAATATTTATTATGTACAACTGAGCAGGAAAGATTATGGTTTTGAGTACTATGGCTTTAGAATAAAAGTGGCCTTATTTTCCAGTCTTCAGGTTTCAAAGTTCTTGTATAAAAGTTCTTGAACTGGTAATATTGGGTAAGTGGATAAGGGAATTCCAAGTATAATGAGTTCTCTCTTATGGGTTAGTCCAAAAGGATCCAAGATCCCACTTTCCAAAAACTTTTAATTTTGCCTTGTTTGCATTAGTAGTTAATCCACTGATCTTGTTGAATTTTTCCAAAATACCAAAAAAAAAAAAAAAAAAAAAAAAATATATATATATATATATATATATATATATATATATATATATATATATATGTATAGATTTAACCTTATTTAACCTTATTAAATTTTTATTTAATAAGGTTAAAACACCTTATGGTAACTTGTTTTGGTAAAATACTTACAAGCTCTGTATTACTAAATCTTGGTATTTCTAGCCTAGCTCCCACTGATGAGACCTCAAAAAAGGTCGAAACCGGTCTGGGAAGTGGCCCCTTGCCTTTAATACAAAACATCATACATCCCCTTCTTGGAGATGTGTTTTGGCATTAAGGGTAAATATTAAGATTAGTGATCGGAGCTTGTTCCACCTCTACCACGAGTTGCCTTGGTCTTGCACTACCTGTAGGATCAGCTAGTCTTGCATCACTTGCAGGTGCAAACTTGACATTTTTGTGTCTGTTTGCTTACTTGGGAAAAATGGAGTAAAACCAAGTTTAAAATTGCTTGGTATCTTTAACATATATATATATATATACGGAATCATTATCCTTCAAAGTGCCCACTACATCATCAGCATATGCTAATACCTTATTTTCCTTCATAGTTGAAGGAACTGTTATTCCTCTCATGGCATGTGTATTGTTGACAGTAAAGCAACAATATACATGAAACATACACAATACAATGTTCAAGAACCAATGCAAAGAGTAGTGGACTAAGAGAGCAACCTTGCTTGACTCCTTTTTGAATTCTGACCAGGTCTGACAGGAACCCATTAATCAGAAGGTGGGTAGTTGAATTGGCATAGGCTCCTTTGATAACTGATAGCAGCTTTTCACCTACACCAATTTGCTGGAGGATGTGGAACAAAAAGGGATGCCAGACATTATCAAATACTTGAGTAAGGTCTACTGATAGCACTGCCAGTGACTGCTTTTTCGTATTAACTAAGCAGATTAATTGTCCATCGAATGTAATCTACACCAATCGCGTTTAAGAGTACAGTATTACGGTAAATTCAAATTACGAAAATGTGGTTAATGTTAATTGTTAATTGAAACATTTAGCCCTTGTATTTTATATAAATATGATCTTGTATACAGTGGAAGAACTGCAACAGCTGACATATATGGAACTTCGGAAACGTGCTAAAGACATTGGTATCAGGAAAAGTATGAAAGTAAGTGTACAATCTTTTATTTATATATGAACTGCTTACTCGCTGTTGATTTTAATGGAGCGGTCATATACGGTTAATTGCATAATAGTTGAAAGAAATGACAGAATAGTTCCCAGTTTATATTATTAAATGTTAAGGTGAACAATGAAAACTATACCGAAAGAAATGACACGTTCAACGAAATAAAACATGTTTATACTTGTGTAGGAATTAATGCAACGACTTACTTTAATCTTTCCTATAAGGCCTTATCAGCCAACTCTTCTTATTTTATGACTCTTATGCTATTAGAGTACTCGAGGGTCATGGGGTCTTTTCATTTCTGGCCTTACAACTATGCCCTCTCTATAAACCTTATTAAAATTCTTCTATAATCTACTCTTTCCCCTTCAATATACCCTATTCCTCCTATGGGTTTAAATTCAGAACAAGGCTAGTTCAGAAGCCTTAAGGTAGCAGCCCTACCACTGAACTATTCCATCGTCAGGCTTCCATAGTCCCCTGACACGGAGAACATAATCCTACTTGTAAGCTGACAGAAAAAGATAATCGGATTGAATATATGGGAAATGACCCTGGAATGGAAAAGGTAAAACAAAAATGGAAACGACAAAATATAATACACATAGCAAACTGGAATGTAAGAGGAATAGCATATAAAGAAATAGAATTAGACCAATTATTAAATGAAAGAAATTTTTAAATAGCAGTAATCACTGAAACAAAAAAGAAATTAAAAGGAACTATGAGAACCGAAAATTTTAATGTGATATACAGTGGAGTCGACAGAGACCAAAGAGCACAAGCAGGAATCATGATTTGGATTCATAACTCCCTTTCAAAACAGTTAAAATATTATAAATTATGGAATGAAAGAATAATAGAAGCTAGAATAAAAATAGATAGAGACTATTTAACAATAATAGGTTTATTTGCCCCAGAAGGAAGAGAACCAGATAATATTGATTTTTATAATCAGCTACAAAACATATATAATAAAATAAATAAAAATGATTACGTAATTTTAGCAGGAGATTTAAATGCAAGAATTGGAAACACGAAAATTAATAATAATATAGGAATACCTGGAGAACATACTCTAAACAGGAATGGTAAAAAATTGATTGACTTTGTAGATTATAATAACCTAAAAATAATGAATTCCTTCTGCAAACATAAAGACATACATAAATATGCTTGGGCAGCAAGAGGATGGAAATCAATATCAGATTACTTCATATTAAATGAAAAGACATCAAAATTTTCACTAGATGTGAAAATTTGGATGGTATGGCTTGCTACAAATTTACTAGATATGTCTCCTGATGAGAGAAAATAATTAAACAGTATAACTGGAATGGGAAGAATAAAATCTCAGGCCTTGTGGTAAAGTTCTATCTCTAGACCATCAGATCCTGGGGATTTTCTTGTCTGACATTCTTTATAGGCTGTTAACTTCAGATGCTGTAATGGGTTCTGTCAAGCCCATCTTGGATATGAACAGGAAAGCTACTGATGTCCCAAGAGTTATAATTTCCAACAGTACTATTGTCTTCAAACAGATTTTTGTAGTGTTTTTGAAAGGAGTCAAGGATGTCTTGAGTGGTGGACATGTCTTCACCAACGCATCTTTGAGTGATAGTCCCTTCTTTGCGGAATTTAGTGAATTGTCTATTGAAGAATGCAGCTGAAGGGCTAAGTGCTCCTGTATTCTTATCTTAAAATTTCTTTCTTCTGCTTGTTTCTGCCTTTCCACTTCTATCCCTATGTTAATGTTTCTAATAATGTTGCTACTTTCTACACCACTGTGTTGGCTTGTTACGAACCAGCTTCTCGCTTTATACAGGTCTTTCAACTTTTTTTCTTTTGAGGAAAGCCTGTTCCTTTCCACATTCTATTGTTTTACTGTTTGTTTGAATTTTAACCACATATCCCAATTCCAGGTAACATTATTCCAATTTGAACAGAGGGTCTGGAATTTGGTTGAAAAGATTAACGGAAAATTCTGTGGAAGTCTCCATGGTCCAGAACTGATCTCTACTTGTGCCATGCAGTGGAACTTAAGTAGAACTGGATTAATGTCAAGATGTTTTATCTGAATTATCCTATTTATAAGGGGAAAAGGCAGTTACCAATACCTTGATTCAATGTACATGTAAGCCTGGCGATTAGGATTGCAAATCCTCTTTATGTCTACTAGATGAGCATTGTCGAGACATGTTTTTAACTGTGCATATCCCACTTTTCCACTCCTGGAGTGTTCTCCTATTTTGTCTAATGTCAGGTTTTCAATACAATTCCACTCTCCAGCTGCTATGATGTAGTGGACACCATATAAATATGGCTCCAATTCTTGGAAGAATTTTCATCTAACTGTTCACCGGATGGAGCATAAACATTTAAAAACCTTATTACACATCCACAGTATTTCCATTCTATTGTCAAGTTCTCCTTTCTGCATCCCTTTGAATATTACAGAATGACCCAAGGAGGAGAGCAAGAATAAAAACTCCTACTCCAGCCCTGTTAATTCTTCCAAAGCTCCAATAAGAAAGAAGTGGATATCTATCTGTTAAAGTTTTTATATCTTTATATCTGCAGAAGTATATTTCTTGGTGAAACAAAAACCTGATATTATGGCATAGCACAAGTTTCCATATAGTTTCTTGTTTAATTTGACTGTGGAATCGTCGTACATTTAATGAGGCAATGCAGAAAGGTCTTCAATAGGTGGAGCAATTGTGTAGCCTGCTTCTTGTAAACTGTTTTCCAGTTTTTTACAGTTGCTTTCCATTATTTCAATTTCATGCCTATCATTCTTGATTTGAAAGCTAGTTATTTTCTTTTCATGTAGATGATAATTGTACTGAGAAAACTTTGAATCAGTAAACTTTATTATATTTTCTTTAATTGTGTTTCTTGCTTTCCCTTTATTAGCATGAGATGGTTCTTCATAGTCCATAAACTCTTCTGAGCCTGAAGAGTTTTCATTTGATGATCCATAACCATAATTCTCAATCTTTACATTTTTTATTATTTTATTTTTAGAGGTAATTCCTTTAATTTTTTTTGTTTATCCTCAATTTTTTTATTAATTCATTTTTCCTTTTTGATGATCTTGTCTGCATATTAAGTTCTTTCAGTTGTCTTACCTGCTTTTCTGTTTGTTCTCCAGTTTCTCCTTGTAGATCAGTTTCATGTTTTTGCATTTTGTCTTGTATCTGTTCAGTTATTATACTAGGTTCATTATTGGTCATCATCATAATTCTACACCAGCAGCAAATGCTCTATTTGAGCTACTATAAAATGGTGGCCGTAATACCACCAAAAGTAATCCTCTAATGCAAATATTAACTGCACTACCAGCAATCTTATCGAGGTCTAATCAGTGGGAGCCAGACCTAGAAGTTATACCACAATTGAAGCAATGAAGAAGTCATAGTCCAGACCACATATAAATAGTCAAAAAATGTCATACTTTATTACTAAAATACTCTGGATTAGAGATAGATGTTGACTATAAATTAAAGATGCCAAAAAATTATATTCTTGGTTTCATCCTTTATCCAAGTGTGACAGCTTTTGGCTACCTGTCCTTTCCACCTATCAAATAAACTTTCAAACCCAAACACTTTCAACCCATCCTCACAGGGAGCATTTCACAGACTTGTGATCGGCTTAGACCCTTTTCTCTGAATCCTATCCACCACCTCCTGATCCCTAAGAAATCCAGATGACCCAAATCTGTTCACAATATTCACAATACAGATGAATCACAGCCTTATAAAGAGGGACAAATAACCTATCTATCTTTATCTATTAGTGCATTTTACTACATCCGAGTAATCCTGTCAGCTACTAAAAAGTTGGCAAAATGCTCTCAGAACTTCAACTCCCTATCCACAATTATCTCCAAGTCTCAACTCTCATCAATTTCCTGCAATCCAGTACCATTAATGTGATAAAGAGTATGTAACCTTTTTAACTCAAAGCGTATAACCTTAATTTTGCAACATTGTTTCACCAATACAGCCACTCGGGACTTGCTGACCATGTTCTTTATTATTACACTTTCCACAGCAAGTACAAATATGAAAGATTATACCTTGAATCAGCCTCAGCTCTGAAAAACTTACCAAACCTCAACAAATTTTAGTGCATGGGACTGCACCAAATTTGGGAAGCTTGCATTCTAAGATTATCAGCCCAAAGGCCAACACAACCCAATTTAGTTCACTAGGGGACACATTTATGAATCTAGGACCAACTTCAGTTGCCTTTCTTCAGCCTCATTTGCTTAGTGTTAGTGCCTACATGCACATATTGTTTTGTGATTCCTAAAGATGGCAATGTAACATTACCGAAATATAGGAAAGTATTGATTAAAGTTTTTAATTAATATTCTAGTATACATTGTCATTTCCTGAAAAAATTTAAAGCTATTTTGCAACATTCAATGTCCAATTTATTTAAATCACCCTACAAGACATCTATATCACTTTTATCAATTATTGTTCTCCTCAGTTTTCTATCATCAGCAAATAGCTGAATATTGCCCCCTTAAATATTTCCCTATATCAGGTTTGGTGTATATCAAAGCTATATATCAAAAACTCCTTAGGAGGAGTTCTTGGTCAAGATCATCAAAATACAAGGTTTTCACAAAAGAATATTAATATTTTAAATGCAAATATTTATTGAAAAACAAAGAAAAGTAAAATACAGCAGAATTCAGATTACTACATTAAAAAAAATGCACAATATATTATAGTGAATAACAATGTGGAAAGCCGTTAATGTGTACATTATCTAGCTAATCTGCAGATTAACTGATTTGCTCCGTTAACGTGCGGAATCAAGAGTTTTCCGCATTTTACCTAGGTAATGTGCACATTAACCGCTTCCCTATCGTTAAAGTTCAAAAGTTTGTTTCTCTCATTTCCTTTCCCTACTCTTTCCCCCCTCTCCCTCCACTTTTAGTTTGGTTTCGTCAGTGTCATATGTTTTGCAAATTCATTTCCTTAATTGTAATAATATTTTAAACCATTTGATTGTTTGTATTATAGTTTTTTAATTGATTGATGATTGATTCTATCAACTAATTTATTGATTGTTTGATTGTATTAACTTGATTCTTTAGATATCGAAAAATAAATAAATAACATTATTTTAATTTAAGCATACAGAAACATTGCTGTTGTTCCATCTTATTTTCACTTTAACGAGTGCCTAGTAGGTAATGTACAGATTATCTAGGTAATGTACAGATTACCTAGGTAATTTGAGAAATGAAACAATTTTCGGCACTTTAACGGATCACCCTAGTTAATCTGCACAATACCTAGATAATCTTTAGAATAACTGATTTCTGCACTTTAGCGGTAACAATGATACAACTTGATAACACAAATATTGACACAGACATCATTGAAAAGCTAAGCAAAGCTCCAAATGACACAACCATCATACTTGGTGACCTAAATGCAAAAATCCCAGCGTGGGTCCCGGATTTAGACCATAAAGGTCAACAATTGGAAGACCTCTTTACAGATTTGGAACTCACAACAATTAACAACAGACAGAGCACTTATCTCTCTAAAACTATGGGTACTGAATCTGCTATCGACATCACAACTATTAATTATAGCATTGCATTAAGGGCAATTTTGGGAAATGCCATCAGTGACCACAAACCCATAATAACAACACTAAATTTCAAGAATGATCAAGAACAGCAAATCAAGAGGAAATGGAACTTTAGAAAAGCCAACTGAACAAGGTTTACCAAATCTTGGAGAACCTTTGTCAAGATGTCTCTGGAAACCTTGATAGAAAATTACAAATCCTTACTTCACACATCAATAAAGCTGCCAAAGCAACAATACCAAGAGGCAAAAGGAAAAATACCTGGATACCATACTGGAAAGATCACAATATCGATTCAATGATTATAGAAGGACAATATCAACGAACAATTTAGAATTAATAAAACTGATGAATACAGAAAGAAATTAATGGATACAACACACAAAATAGAGTAGGAAATTTGGAAGCGCAAGCAAGAGAAATGGGCAGAGCTTTGCAGTAACTTGGATCCAAGAAAAGACAGACAATACTGGAACATTATTAGAATCCTAGACAACAACATCAAAGAAGAGAACAACAGAAAACAAACGTCATCATAAATGCTGGGAAAAAAGCTATTACAGATCAAGAAATGGCAAACATACTGGCAAAAAATTATTCAAACCCCAGACTTCAGTATAACAGAGAGGACAAGACTCTCAATAAACTCACAAATGAGATACTAAAACAAGCAAGAACATACCAATCTAATGACATCTTCTCTGGAGAATTTATGCTAAGTGAACTAAATTCATCAATTGAGAAAACTGCACCTAATAAATCTCCTGGTAATGATCTTATCTTTGGTCATATGGTCAAATGCCAAAGAACAACTTATGGACATTCTTAATACTTCTTGGGAAACATGCAAACTATCAAAAGAATGGAATAAATCAGTTATTGTACCATCCTAAAATCTGACAAAAATGCAGCAGAATGTCAAAGCTATAGACCTATCGCATTAACTAGTATACTCTATAAAATTACTGAAAGAATCATACACTCAAGACTCATGCACTGGCTCACAAAAAATAAGAAAATTAACTTCTACCAAACTGCCTACAGAGCACGTCATTTGACGACATATCAATTATTCTACTTCTGCCAAACAATAATAGACTCATTTCAGAAAAAAACAACAAAAAAGATAACTGTCATATTCCTTGAAATGACTTCTGCTTTTGATTGTGTTTGGGTCAAAAAAATTAATACAAATAGTACATGATATCGGAATTAGAGGAAATGCTTTAATCTGGATTGCTGATTTCACGAGAGGAAAAAAGATCAAGGTTAGAATCAATGCAGCAATATCTAGAGGGCAGAAAACCTGGGCTGGTGTTCACCAGGACTTAGTACTCAGTCCCTTACTATTCCTTTTATATGTCAATAATATTCATCCCTACTTTACAGAAGACACAAAAGTAGCTTGTAACACAGACGATATAGCCATCTGGCACACTAGTGATAAAATTAATGAATCGGAAGAGATTCTAAACAAATCCATGAGAGGATTAGAAAAATGGTCAGATGAACTTAAACTCAAAATCAACCCATATAAAACAAAACTAAGCATCTTTAGTACAGACAGGCAAAATAGACATTCCTACAATCTCAAAGTCATGATCAACAACAGGCTAATTGAAAAATTCGCAAATCCAAAATACCTTGGTACTACGCTTGATCAGGAATTACGTTTTGCTCAGCACATCTCTGACACTTCCAACAGGGCTCTCAAAAAACTAAATATATTGAAAAGGCTCTGCAGAACAAATTGGGGCACAAAGCCAAAACTTGTCAAAGTTACTTACACTACACTAATAAGGCCAATAATGGAACATGAAGCACCTATCTGGTAAGTCACCTTCGGCTTCATCAGTAAAGTAAAAAATTAGACAAACTACAAGCAAAAGCATCCAAGATTATCACTGGTGCAATCTCACCCACTAACAACATCAGAGCCTAACAGGAATGTGGGCTTGACCTGCTGGAAGACAAACAGAAATTTGCCACCATAAAATTCATTAATAACATCAGAAGCTACCAAAGCGATTATATCTCCCTAAAAATGTATGAACACTGGAATCAAAATTGCAGACTTTGCAGATCATCAACTTTACAATATGATGACACTATCAGGAAGGAAATAGGTCTTGATCACCTAAATGTCCACATAAACAAAGAACCTCTATTTTTCAGTCCTTTACCTTCAAATACCTTCATAAATCTAAACTCTACCAAATCCTGTACAAAAAAAGAATCAAAAGAAATGCTCAAAGAAAAAGGCTTAAATACTATCAACCTTCTTTCATAGTCCAAATAAGTTATTATTATACCAATGGATCATCAGACACCAATATGATTAATGGAAGCACTGGTGCTCTCCGTCTACTCCTGAAAGATGAAAAACTTTCAATAAAAGTTGGATCTGGAAGAATTGCTTCCAATTTTACCAGCGAACTCTATGCAATAATAAAGCACTCAAAACTTACTTAAAATTATCATCATCTCAACAATCAGAGGGAATTATAATTTACAGTGACTCAAGATCAGCTATGGAGGCAATCAAAAATGGCAATACCAAGCTCACACAGACATCCATAAACTCTTAAACCAACTAAAGTGTTCGGGAAAAAGTTGCATTTTACAATGGATTCCTGCTCGTGTAGACATTGATTACAATGAGGCAGTTGATAAATTAGCAAAATCTAAGCTAATTGTACTAAAATCAGGAATAGACCATCAAATTCACGAAATCAATGTTGACAGAAAGACCTCCACCATGATAGCAAGACTCCGAACAGGACATTTCAGAGGAATGAAGATCAATACGGATGATATGAGAACATACAGAAACTGCAATAACTGCCCTAATACTGAACTGACACCCACTCACATTTTTACCTGTCCAGCAATTACAGCAGGAAATAGATCTTGATCATACAACTCCAAGCAGTAGACCCTAATCCTGAACAACAGCTCTATACGAACAAAATCATCGACATAGTCAAAGCAGTTCAAGGAGCACATGAAAATATCTGACTCTTCAAAGGACAAGACAACAACAACATTGAATCTACTTTTGATTTGTATCCCTTACACAACTCCACAAAAAAATTTCAGGGCAAAACGTATGAGATAATGAGGTGACCAGACATTTTGTTCTTTTCTACACAATCATCTAATCAGGAAATATTTCCAAAAATAAAAATAAATAAAAATAAAGGGGCATCCCATTTAGATGGAAAAGGATATCAAGACATCCCTCAAGTTGTGGCATACATTTCCAACATATCCAAGAATACTGTTCATTTTTTTGCAAATAAAAATGGCCAAACACCTCTGTATGTAAGTGCTAGCCTAGTTGGATAGTATGCCTTCAGCATCTTCAAACTAAGTGTGTGGGTTTTGAATCCTGACAGAGCATGGATGTTTGTGAATATCTTTAAATGGCAGATGATTTTCAATGCCCACTGTATGATCACTACCTTGCTTTATTGAAAACCTCAGCTGGTTTGGAAAAATTTCATACCTGGTCACTACAGTATAGTTACTAGATTGTCTTAGTCCCTAGCCATTCATAGGTGGGATTTACAAACCCGTTTTATATACTTTGGAGAAATCTCCTTAGAGTCTAGATATTTGATAAAGTAGAATCCAAAATTTTCTGACTGTGCTTGCTTACAATTTCTGAAACATGGAAGTTTATTCATCTGAAAAAAACTAACTCTTCTGAAGGCATCGTCCTTTTCTTTCAACTTTTCACATATAACTATACAGAATTCAAAACTGTCCAGAATATCATATTTTTTTGCTGTGATATGTTGCATAATTTGCAACTTACAGGGCTTATCTGCTAAGAAGTACTATGGATAGTACTTCATGGGGTATGGATATCAGAACGTGTTTCAAGAATTCGAAGAATAAATAGAGTAGGAGTGAAATGGATGTGCAATCTAATCAAGCAAGAGATTCATAAGAAAAGAATGTGGAAGGAATACCATGTGCATAAGGATGATATCCATTATGAAAATTATAAGCAGCAGACCAGAATAGTCACAACTGTTGTACACAAAGCTAAGTATGAGTATGAAAAGAAACTGATCCTGCAAGCTAAAGACAACTCCAAAGAATTCTATCATTATAGTGCAAGTAAAAGAAAGAATGAATATGAAAGAATAACTCTGCTGAATGCAGATAGTATGTAGGTGACTAATGCAGAAGTGATTGTTCAATAATGAGTGCCCATTTTGCTAAAAGCTATCAATCTGGTGTATTCAACATTGTGTTGACTGCGACCTCTTCACTGAATGAAGAAACTCAGATGTATGAGAATTAGAGCTGTTGCACAAACTAAATAAGAATTCAGCAATAGGGACTGGTGGAATATCAGCATGGATGCTAAAAGATTGTTCAGCTGAACTGGCTATTCCTTTGATTAGACTCTATAATCTAAGTCTAAGAACAGGGAAGATGCCAGAGGAGTGGAAATAATGTATGGTAATCCCACTGCACAAGGGTGGTGCAAATACTGATACATCCAACTACTGACCAATTAATATCTCTGGTGTGGTAGGTAAAGATTTTGGAAAAGTTATTTAGAGTTCACATTCAGAAATGGGTTGACAGAGAATGTCTACTTTGCAATGCACAGCATGGTTTTACTAATGGAAGGTCATGTTTCAGCAACTTGATCACATTCTACAACAATGTTCCATAGAGTCAAACAAGGGGAATGGATACACCACGATACTTTTGAATTTTGCTAAGGCTTCTGATAGAATACAGCATGGAAAACTGTCGCATAACTTGGAGAATATGAGTCTGGATTAAAAAATATTAGCATGGATAACAGGATGTCTGACTGACAGATATCAAAAAGTGGTATACGGGAGATGTGAGTCTGCAAAATTTCAAGTAACAAGTGGTATACTACAAGCATCAGTGCTTGGTCCACTGTTATTCAATCTGTACATTAATCACGCTTTTATTACTGGATTTTTTTTTTCAAATAATTTTGTATGTGTATGTGTGTGATTCCAAAAGCAGCTGGTAGAAGAATTTATACTGGCCTTTATAATTATCTACCTATGAGCTGTGTTATGAAAAATTAAAATTATCTTTGTTGCAAAATATGCTATGGAAGCTTGGTAGCTCAGTTTTTGATGAATTCTCCTCAGTTGGAACCTGGGTTCGAATTCTGTTCAGAGTATGATGAACCTTATCAGGGCTTTTCAAGTGAAGGTGAGTTAATGCAGTTGAGAAGGTTACATGCTGAACTACAAAGCAGGAAATTATGACCAACTGAGGAGTACACTGAGTTCAGTGGAATGGGATTGATTACTGGTAGGGAAGGATATCGAAAGTGCATGGAAAGCATTTAAACAATACTTAAATGATGCGATATCAGAATGTATCCTGAGAGCTTGAAGAATAACTAGGATAGAATCAAACGGATGTGTAATTATATTAAGCAAGAGATTCATAAGACACAGATGATGTGGAAGGAATACATGTGCATAAGTATGATTTCTGTCATGAAAATTATAAGCAGCAGGCTAGAATAATCACAACTATTGTAAGGAAAGCAAAGTCTGAGTCATCATCATCATCAAATTCCTGCCATGTATCCTCAAGGGGTGTACAGGATATGATAGTACTACATGAAAAAAATTACATCATTATTAATTTCCTATCTACAATTTTCCTCCAAATCAGTCTGTTACTTGTCAAGACTCCAACATTATCAGATCTTATATTTCTATCGTCTAAAGCATTTTGTACCGTATCAATCCACCTATATCTTGGTCTTCCTCTGGGTCATTTTGCTGCCAACCTGGCAGAGAACACTTGTTTTGCTAATCTTTCCTCGCCCATTCTGTTTAAGTGACCATGCCACCTAAGATTAGCTCTGCTAACGCATTCCTGGATGCTGACAATCTCAAGTTATTTCCTAATATCCTCGTTTTTAATATGATATTGCCATTGATGCCATTTGTTCATGCCTATAATCTTTCTCAGGACCCTCATATCTGTGGTCTCTAGTCTTTGGTCAAGTGTTTTACTTCTGACCCAGCTCTCAGATCCATAAGTTAAAACTGGTTTGAACACTGTCTTGTAAACAGCTAATTTAGTGTTCCGACTGATTTCTCTCTTATTCCATATGAATTTATTCAGTTGACTTTCCACCATACCAGCTTTGCTGATTCTGTTGTCTATTTCTATATTTAATTTACCATCTTCAGTAAAAATCGTGCCTAAATAGCTGAAATGTTTTACTTGTTCCACAGGTTCTCCATTCACAACACAGTTGACATTTTCAATGATTCTGCCTATTTTCATTGTCTTTGTCTTTTTAGTGCTGACCTTCATATCATATCTATTACAACAGCTATTCAATTTAGTCAGAGAATCTTGCAGACTTGTAGCAGATTTATTTAGAAGTATATCATCATCCGCATAAATCAAAGAGCTGACATTAACATCGCCAATTTTGATATCATGTTTAATACCACTTTCCTTCATAATGTGATCCATATAGATAATGAATAACAGAGGGGATAATGTACATCCTTGTCTGACACCAGATTTAACATTAAACCATCTTCCTGTACTCCCTTCAATTCTAACTGCTGACTTACAACTCAAATAAAGACTAAGTATTGCTTGATATAATGCCCCATTGACACCATATAACTGAAGCGTATTGAATAGCTTCTCTCTTGGCACCTTGTCATATGCCTTTTCCAAATCGACAAAACTTAAATACAGATCTTTGTTATATTCCCATGCTTTCTCGACTATTTGTCGTAAAGTGAAGATCTGATCCTGACAGCCTCTATTTGGCCTGAATCCAGCTTGTTCTTCACCAAGCTTTTCTTCCACAATTCTTCTCAACCGTTTCTTAAGTATACTTGCATAGATCTTGCCAGGAACACTCAGTAGGGAAATACCTCTGTAATTCTCACATGCAGTTTTATTTCCCTTTTTATATATGGGTACTATGAGAGCTCTATTCCAATCATCGGGAATTCGTCCCTCTGTCCAGGCTTTCTGAACTATGCAGTGCAGCCACTGTAAGACTCTTATACCACCATACTTCAGCATTTCTGGTCGAATATCATCTACTCCTGCTGCCTTTCCACATTTCAAGCTTTTGATGGCTTTTTCTACTTCTAGTATGGATATGTATTCCTGACTTCATGCCTGGTCAGTGTTTTTTACCACTGTGCTGTCATCACTGCTTGTTTCATTTAGCAGTTTTTCAAAGTAATTACTCCGTACTTCAAGGATATCTTTTTCTCCCGTTTTCATGTCACCTTTATCATCTCTAATTCCTTTTACAGCACTCTTTCCTCCATTCTTAAGCTTCTTCAACAACCTCCAGAATATTTTGCCACCTTCTTGATATTTATTTTCTATATTCTTGCCAAAGTCCTCCCATGACTTTTGTTTAGCTAGTTTTACACAGTATTTAACATTCTTGCATTTGTCTCTATATTCTCTAAGAGCACAAGCTGACTTATTTGACAGGAACTTTTGGTATGCTTTCTTCTTTTCCTTCATGCCTCTTTAACTTCCTGTCCACCAGGGAGTTCTGATTTTTTTATCCTTACAGATAACCTCACCACATGCCTCTCTGCCAGAATCAATCAATGTTTTCTTCAGAGTTTGCCACTGAATCTCCAAGGTTTGATTCCTGTTCTCAAACTCTTTCATTTTTTCTTCAATAATCTTTGTGTATTTTAGCCTACAGTTCACATCTGAAAGTTGCTCATCTTTTATTCGCTTTAAAACTTTCTTACATGTTATTCTTTTCAATATGAAATTCAATTTTATCCTGCTCAAGACTAAATAGTGATCACTTCCAATTTCAAATCCTCTGTACACTCTGGTGTCCTGCACCAGGGAGAAAACATCACTATCAACAATAACATAGTCAATGAGACTTTTCTTATTCCTAGCCTCTTCTCTCCATGTGAATTTGTGCACATTTTTATGTTGGAACATGGTGTTAGTAATAACCAGTCCATGTCCTGAGCAGAAATCCAACAGATATTTGCCATTATTATTAGCTCTGCTCTTTTCTCCAAATTTTCCCAAAATATTTTTGTATGTCTCACAATCATTTCCTACTCTGCTATTTAGATCCTCAACAAGGACCAACTTTTCATTTTTCATTGTGTCAGTTGCTTATTCTAAAGACTCAAAAAATTCCTCCACTTCTAGAACTTAGTAGAACCTTCTGTGGGACCATAGGCACAAATAAGTCTCATTGTCCAGTTCCCCATTCTCATATTTGCCCACATTACTCTACTTGAGACTGCCTGCCATTCAAGAAGATTAGCCTCGTATTTTGTGTTGAATACTATGGCTACTCCTTCTTTTCCTTGATTGTCATTGCCTGAATATAACATTTTGTATTTATTGCTCAGAAAGATCTCACCAGTTTTGGTCTTTTTTGTTTCAGTCACCCCTATTATGTCGATCTGGTACTTATCTAATTCCTCAGCTAGCTCCATTTCTTTGCTATCCAGGCTTCTTACGTTGGTAGTACCGATCTTTAACTCTGGTGATGTTGAGTTGGGGTTTGTTTTCAGATTTGTTCCAGTAGCTGACTTTTCGCTGTTCGCCCTGGTTCCCTGGAAAAAACAACGGGGGCCTTGTTTAACCGGGCGACGCCCCAGCCGGCATGAAATTTTGTCATGTTGTACCATCATTCTATATTTTGGTTTAACCAATAAGAATACAATTTGGTCGGCTAAATCCCAAATTGCCAGCCCATCCTCGTCCATTCAGTATCCAAGTAGATACCCAACAGGGTGCACCACGAGAAGGTGAGGATTGGACATTAGGTCAGAAGCCCTGGTCGGTTCTCCGCATTCCTTTAAAGGCTATGTGGAGGTCTCCTCTCAGTTATACAGCTTTGACCCTTAAGCACCCTGCAAAGTCTGAGTATGAAAAAAAAAGGCTCTGCATGCTAAAGACAACCCACAAGGATTCTATCAATATGCTGCTAGTAAAAGAAAGAATAAATATGAAAGAATAACTCTTCTAAATGCAGATGGCATGAGGGTAACAGATGCAGAAGATGCTGTTCAACTAATGAGTGTCCATTTTGTTAAAAGCTATCAACCTGGTATATGCAACATTGAGCTCACTGGTACCTCTTAACTGGATGAAGAAATTCTGGTGTATAAGAATGAAGTACGAAGGACATCCAGAAAGTAAGTTCTGATGGGCTGTCAGAGAAACAAAAAATATACTTACAAAAAAGGCTTTATTGGAAATTAAAGTAGACATCTTTCACTACTTTTCTACATAATTTCCACCATTGTTCAGGCACTTATCATAATGGGGCACCAAGAGTTGTATATCTTCATCGTAGTTGCTGCCTGTGACACGAACCACGTATATTGACTGCTTCTTTGACCTCGTTGTCGTCTTGAAACTGCCGGACCAGGAAAGATTTCAGATGTTTGAACAGGTGAAAGTTGCTTGATGCAAGGTCAGGACTATATGGGGATGATGGCACCCAGCGTGCACACAATTTCTGATAATTCAGTTTCTCCAACACAATGTTCATGAAGACATGAATGTGAAACGTCTGGAAATTGTAGCAAGAGTGATGTCATACTTCAACTGAACGCATCAAATCATCAGTCACTAAAGATGGTTGCCCACTCTGTTCTTCATCGTGTACACCTGTCCTTCCTTCATTAAAAAGTCTTACCCATCTTTGTACCATTGAATCACTCATTGCGTGTTCTCCATAAACCTCAATAATTTGCCGATGAATTTTAGCTGCTTGAATGTTCCTCACATTCAAGAAACAGATAACTGACTTAATTTCATATGCGGCAGGAGATTCGATTTTCTTGGACATTATAAACACACACCAAGAAGCATATGCACTGCGAGGATATCTGAAAATGGCACCAACGCCTTGCTAACGAATCGACAAACTCAGCACGCATGCGTACCATTGTGATCGCAGCGCTGCAATGAAAATATTTAAAAACAGAACTTACTTTCTGGACGTCCCTCGTATTCGAGCTGCTGCACAAACTGAATAAGAATTCAGCAATAGGGACTGATGGGATCAGCACGTGTACTAAAAGAGTGTTCAGCTGAATTGGCTATTCCATTAACCAAGCTGTTTAATATGAGTCTCAGAACAGGGAAGATTCTGCAGGAATGGAAAGAATGTATGGTAATTCCATTTTCACAAGGGTAATTCAAAGACTGATGTATCTAACTATCGACCAATTAGTATCTCAGGAGTGGTAGTGAAGATTTTGGAAAAATTAGTTAGGACTCGCATTCAGAAATGGGTTGACAGTGAATCTCTACTTTGCAAAGAGCAACATGGGTTTACTAAGGAAAGGTCATGTTTTACCAACTTGCTCACATTCTATAACAATGTTACCATTGAACTAGACAAGGGGAATGGATATATCATGATACTTTTGGATTTTGCTAAGGCTTTTGACAGACTGCCATGGTAGACTGTTGCATAAATTGGAGAATATGGGTTTGGATTATAGAATATTAGCTTGGATAAGAGGATGGCTGACTGACTGACAGATATCAAAAAGTGGTATATGGGGTATGTGAGGCTGCAAGATTTAAAGAAACCAGTGGTGTACCACAAGGATCAATCATTGGTCCACTGTTATTCAATCTGTACATTAATGCTAATGGGAAAGATTTGACATACAGTTATTTGCTGATGGTGCAAAAACAGGTAGAGTAATCAGGAATGCAGCTGATATGCAGTATTTGCAAAATGATTTGAATAGGTTGGAATTGTGGGCATTGGAAAATGACTATCAGTTCAATGTTAGTAAATGTAAAATCATGCACTTCAGTCAGATTGGTTCCAATAACATATAATAACAATATAATCCAATAACATATTATATTGGTGAGTAAGAAGAAACGGCTAGGGATCTTGGAGTTTTATTAGATACAAAATTGAAGTTCAAGGGTCATACAGCAAAGAATGCAAATACAATCAGAGGATAATTGAAATGCTGAAACAACCTTATCTTTGAGGGTAAATATAAGTTGTCATTTTGCCTCTTTTACAAGATCTCGATAGGACCTTGTGTGTAGGTCTTGTCTTCTTGTTTCCGCGGTGATTCTAATATCATACTTATTCAATTCATTCACACTACCTGCATACACAACATCCAATGGCAGTCTATTCCAATCATGCACCACTCTATGAGAGAAAAATCTAAATCTCATTCCTTTCTTGAAGGCATTCATTCTCAGTGGAGAGAGAGTGTGCAAAGGAGAGTGTTAAAAATGATATCAGGATTGTCGAATACTGATTTGAAGACATACTGAAAATTTGTAAACTGCAAGCACTAGCAAACAGGAGAAAGAGGGGTGACATAAATGAGATTTACAAACTTCTGAAAGGATCACACAGGATTTCAGTTGATGGAATTTTTCATTTTATCAAGGGTGGAGAAAGGACGAGAGAGCATCCTTGGAAGCTGAGAATGAATGCCTTAAAGGGGTGAGATTTAGATTTTTCTCTCATAGAGTGGTGCATGATTGGAATAGACTGCCATTGGATGGTGTGTGTGCAGGTAGTCTGAATGAATTGAACAAGTATGATAGCTGTCCATATAGTATGTGGCCTCCCTCGATGAGTCCTTGACTCCCTGGAAGTCTCTCTTAATAATAATTTAGATTATACCTTCTGACCATGCCTTCTGAATTATGCAGTGTAGTCACTGTAAAACATTTTATACCTACAGATTTGGCACCATCTACTCTAGCTGCTTTTCAACATTTCTGGTTTCTGATTACTCTTTTTACTTTTAATATAGCACTCCTAATTGCATTCCTCAATGTTTTCTAAACCATGATGTAACTTCTTGTTGCATTTAGCAGTCTTTCAAAGCAATTGCTCCAGACATCTAGAATCTCTCTCTCTCTCTCTCTCTCTCTCTCTCTTCAGGTTGAAAAAGTCTCTTCTCTATTGAAGAATAGAGAAGAGAATATTGAAGAAGCTCATTTCTGAGCTTCTTCAATAGCCTCCAGAATATTTTGCAACCTTCCTGATATTTATTTTCTTTCTTACCCAAGTCTTTCCATGACTTTTGTTTAGCTAGTCTGACACATCACTTCACTTTCTTACATTTTTTTTTTTCTGCATTCTTTTCACAGCACAAGCTGATTTATTTGCCAGGAGCTTTCCTCTTTTCCACGACTGCCTCTATCTTCCTAAGTCCAACATGGAGTTCTGATTTTTATATCATTGCAAACAACCTAACCAGATGCTTCTCAGGCTGAACCAATCAAAGTTTTCTTCAGGGATGTCCACTGAATGTCCATATTTTCTGGCTAGAATTCTTGCTTTCAAACTCTTTTATTTTTTCTTGAATAATGTTTGTGTATTTTAGTCTATAGTCATCTCCAAAAACAACTCAACTTTATTCATTTTTAAAATTTTCTTACACACGTGTCTTTTCAATATGATATTCGATTTTATCCTGCTCAAAACTAAATGATCACTTTCAATTTCAAATCATCTGCATATACTATTTTGTCCTGACCCAGTATGAACTTTTATTATTTCTTGTATCTTCTCTTCATGTGAATTTGTGCATATTTTTAAGTTGGAACATAGTGTTAATAAAAACTAGCCCATGTCCTGAACAGAAATCCAGCAGGTGCCTACCATTATTCTTAACTTTGCTCTTTTCTCCAAATTTTCCCAAAATGTTTTTATCTGTTAATCATTTCCTATACTACTTCAGATTCCAACAAGGACCAACTTTTCCTTTTTCATTGTGTTTGCTGCCTTCTGTAATGTCTCAAAAAATTCCTCTACTTCTTTCTTATTAGAACCTTCTATGGGAGGTTCTAATAATTCTCATTGTCCAGGTTCCCATTCTGGTATTTGCTCACAACACCTTACTTGATGCTATCTACCCATTCAAGATGATTATACTCATATTTAGTGTTGAATACCAAACCCACACCTTTTCCATGATTATTACTATCTTGTATTTATTGCTCAGAAAGATCTCATCTGTTTTTGTTTTCTTTGTTTCAGTATTATGTCAATTATCCTATTATGTCAATCTGTAGTTATCGAATTCTTTTGTCAGTTCTGTTTCTTTTCCAATGATATTTGTCATGTTGATGGTGGTAAGCTTAGCTTGAACTCTGCTAATGTTAAGTTGGAACATGTCATTATTATTACAAACTGCAAATATTAATGCAAATATCAAATCAGTCAATGCACACAAGATTTACCAAAAAAGAGAGCAAGCATTACTAATACAATTGCTGTTCCAAGCCAATAAATAGTTCTATTTAAACAATGATCAAATTAAAGAGTTTAAAAATAACTTAGAAAATTATTTTAGTCAGGTACATCACAAATTAATCTCTACAATTTCACTAATTCCAGCCAGAGAACATCACCTTAAATGTAAATCTTAAAATTAATTCAGAAATTTGAACTGTTAAACTTACATACCTCTAATATCAAGTTGACTATAAATTTAACAAATAGACCATTTATGCAAGATGAATTAAATGTTCCTATCAAAAAGTTCTGATTTTGGCTTAAATCCCATTCTACAAACACCATACTTAGAAATTATGGTAAGTGTAGAAAAGAGCATTCAAGGGTTATACACAGATAAAATCAATAAATTAAGATTTGCAGTTGTCCAGATTCCTTAAAAATTAGAACTCCCCTCCTATGAATATATCCTTATCATAACTGAAAGTTCTCTGCTGTTTGCACCAGAACAATATCATCATCATTGTCACTAGATCTGATAAAGGTATGCATATGTTCTAATGATTTAGTAGAGAATATAATCATAAACTTAATATTTTAATCAGGGATAGATTGACATATAGTGTAATTAGCAGTGGCCCAACTCAAAGCCATAACTTTCTCTGAATCGAAATTGAATTTGTAAATGGGGGAGGGGAAATGTATTGTCCTCCTTCCCATAGGCACTATACTACTGAAGGAAATTCACTATAGCAAACTATTTATGTAGTCTCTACATTTCTACTATAGTGAGAGTCAACTGTATATGTAACGTTATGCAATCCCCACACATAACTTTCATTATATGCAGGGGTTGCATTCTCAAGAATCGCTGTGTATATCGAAGATGTTTAAAACGGGAGACTTATAATATGGAATAGTAGAAGTTGAGTTCCCAAACAAGTGAAATTCTGATCTTTCAAGATTAATTTAATTGAAAAATGCACCTATTTGTCATAAATATTAAGGCATGAGAGTAGTAAATAAAATATTCAATGTGTATAAAACAATTAAAGCAGTGCTTTAATCGTTTATAACTATTTTAACTGTTTATAACTTGATCCAGCCTCCTTTCCATTTTCTCATTTGTATGAGATTGAGATTTTGTGAGACTCGTAAACGATTGAATGCTTTTATGAACTGTATAAGCATTATCCCGAATAATTATCACTCAGGACCAGAATTCATTCAGTCTTGTGGTCCTTTGAATGTCAATGCTATGTTCATCTTTAAAACCGATTCAGAACTTCCAACTTCACCTCTAAAGAATTAGATTTCCTGAGCATTCACTTCACTTGGTCTTTATTTGCATTCTTCTTTTCACTATTGATATCCTTTGTTTTTTTCTTGCTAAAGATCTTCTTCAAAAGACACAGAAATTATTTACAAATAAAGATAATTCCTCATAGACCAATAAGATGTATGCATGAAAGCTTTCACACCTTGCATAGGAAATAACGATAGTCCTTATGCATCGAAATGAAATTGTGTACATGCAAAATCTCAGATAACGAAAGTGCATATAACCAGAGTTACCTGTATTAAATAAAAAATAATGTTATTAAAGAGAAGATTTAAAAAAATATATATTTACTTAGAATGAGCAAATACAAAAATTAGCAGATTGTTTGTTAGTTCAAAATAACTATTATAAATCTTACTTATGTTCAAAACTAAGAAACAAACCTGTTCAGCACCAACAGGACTAACAGGCTTACACTTGAACAGATGATTGATGAACTTTGGAATAAAGGAACTATAAAAACATCAAAAATATGAAAAATAAAATTATCTGCAAATGCACTGAAAAGTGATAAATATATCATATCAAAAAAATTAAAGAGAAAAATTCATTTAAAGGGAAAATTTGGTGTTTTATGATAAAACTCGACGAATTTTGTTCATTATTATTATTTTATCGTTATTCTATTATGATGTCATTATCCATTGACCATGACAGAATAATATGTGAAGTAGAGAATGCTTTTTTAAATGTGCAAGTGTCTTTTTTTTTCATCTTTTTCATGATATAGCATCAACCCTCATAACTGATATCATTTCATGAGATATATTTGTTATGATGCTTCTGAATATAACATTAAGCCAGATTCTTAAATTCCTCATTTTGGCAGAATTTTCTATGGAGGAGAAAGAAAACCTCAGTATAATAATGATGATGATAATCATGAAAATATGGTTATAAAATATAGTGGCTGTCTGCTTATCAATGATTAACTGGGACCAAAAAATTAAAAAATAAACAACCATGATGAGAGCAATATGGACCATTATTTATTTATTATTTTTTTTATTAGACAGAATTAGCTAAATATTGTTATTACAATGAAACAGGATATAGATGGCGCTCTGATAATTATATATATATATATATATATATATATATATAAATCCTTTTCCAAGAAATGGGTTAAAACAAATGGAACTATAAAGTGCACTTCAATGAAAAACTTGAAAAAATTACTAAACAATTTAAATTAACAATGTGCTTTCTGGAAACCTTGAATTTAAAACTCAATTTGAATAAAAAAAAATGTTCCTTTGACAACCTGTTCTAAAAAAAACACAATTCTATCTACAAAATCATAGTTCAACAAAACTGTGCCTTCAATGAGAGCTGAGGTTCCTGATAAAACAGTTTTATTGAATGAGGTTCTTCAGTCATTTTTGTAGTTACTTGGGAATCAGAGTTGCCCTGCTTATTTTTGGGAGTGAAGGCCAGAGAACTTTCCCACTCCCCTAAAGTTGTCAATTGTGGAGAATATAGATTTCTGACATTTTTCTGAAAGTGAAGAGTGTCACATTCTTCTGAAAAAAAAAAACAACAACCTTGTTTTGGTTTTGATATCTCATTCAGGATACATGCAAATGGTCAAATAAGAGAATCGATTCCGAAACAAGCTTTGAATGCTCTGCCATGTTCAGGGTCATACAAAAACAATGACTTCAGTTTGTGTGCCTCAAGAGTTCAACAATTTCCTTGCTGAAGGAAATTGTTGAGCTCTTTGTAATATACACAAGTTCTCACATAACTTTATCTTTGCCATCGATAACAAGGATTTCCACTTCACAGAGATCTTTGGAAAAATCTGAAAAAGCACCTCCACATCTTCCCATGTCATATCAATTCTGAGATTTGCTCCAAGCTGTATTGCTTCAGTTCCTTTTTGTTGTTGTTTGCTGAGTTTGAACCCTTCAAAATCAGACATGATCTAGGCTCTCAAATTTTCTCATGCTGCTGACAATGATTTCTGGCTTACATTCTCACAAGCTTTGTCAATGTTATCTATTGGTGTTATATCTTCCAAAATTCTTTTAATATCAGCTTGACTCTATCAGTTACCCCATTGTTTGAATGTAAGCTTATGGTACATCATTATCGACTTTTCACTGAATCAACTGATCCTCAGTTGATTCAAAGAGGTGGTATATTCAGGGAACTAAACTTTCCCTTTTATGAATCCCAGGGAATACTCAAGGTCTAAACTGTGGGGTGATTCACCATCAACAACAGGAGAGCCTTCTCCCACCAAATTCTTAGTCTGAAAATATTGCTCTACTTCTGGAATGAATTAATTCATGCACTGATCATGAAAACTTTCAAGGGGCACCTTCATTCAATATACCTCTGTCCTTTGGAAATCTTCTCCATACCATTTTCCCCAATGGATACAACCTCCATTTCTTCAAGAAACACATTAACAGATTCCTTCCTTTCTTCTCTGTAATCACTTGCCCTCACCCAGCACTGTCATGTTATAGGTCTTGATACATTCTTGTGTATAAGGTTGATATAAAATAAATAAATAAATATTTTCAATTATTAGTGAATAATTGAAAATGTTTATCTGCTTAATTAATAGATAATTAGACTGTCATTAAAAATATAATCTCCAAATGAAAGCAATCAAAGATTCATACATACTGAACTGAAACTGGATTTTTGTCCTTTATGCAAGCTTTTGATTGCTAGCAATAAAAGATCATTTATTAATAGCATGAATACATCATCAAAATGATGAATTCATGCCATTAATAATTGAAAATGTTTGTTTCACCCAAGAAGGAAGCTTTTAATGACTATAATCCTTATATGAATTAGTATTAAAAGCAATAATATTGCCAGCCTGGCTGGCCGAGTGGTTAGCATATCCACTCTCCAACCAAAAAGCTGCAGGTTCAAATCATGCCATGGGAATGGATGTTGTGATTACCTGTGGAAATACTAGGGGTGGTGGTAGGTGGAAGATGGCATTGGTGTAGTTGCGGTTAGTTGTAGTTGGTGGAGAGCTGTAGAGTACGTGCCTTCCCTCAATGAGTCTTTGGACTCCCTGGAGGTGTTACATAATAAGTAATAAAAAAGTGTGGTTTTTTTTGATAAGTTAAGACGCATACAGTACATGTATCATCTCTCAGTCATGATTAACTCTATAATTATATCTGTGATTACTCAATGTTTCTTTTGTAATGAACTGTGGATGCCAAATTAAAATACAGTCAACTCACTGTAACAAATATCATTATAGTGAACAAGTTAGAAACATAAAATACTTAGAAATACAACTAAATAACTATTGCATGAGAAAAATAAATAAATAAAATACAAGTGCAAGAAATAAAAGCTAGTAGAATATTTTGATGTCTCAACAAGTAAGTCAGGAAGAACTTGAGTAAAGAAACAAAAATAAGAATATATAAAGGGGCTTTAGATCACCATACTAACATATAGAACGCATAGGATCTACAAAAATCAGACAAACAAATAACAGTAATGAGATGAAACAAAAAAAATTGAAGGTATAACAATATAAAATTAATTAAAAACAAACCAATCAGAGAAAACTATGAAACATCGCTAGTACATTGTTTGATCGGAAAAAAAAAAAAAAAAAAAATCTTATAGAAAGAATGCAAAATAACAGATGGTAAGGTACAGAGCTGAATACCAAAGGGAAAGAAGGCAAGGATAGACAGCAGGATGGTCTTGAAAAACAGTAACACTAGAAGTACCTAGGAGACTTGCTTTAGTGACAACTGACTGTATATTGAGAGGATAATGAGCATTTATAATACAAAAGGTTCAGTAACTCAGCTAGATAAACAAATATGATCATTCATAGTCCGAAGAGTATTTGTTTGTGAAAAACTCAACATAATCATTCTCTACGTACACTATAATGATGCAAAAAATATGCTTCCCTCCACTATAATTTTATTTCAAATGTGTCTACATGGATGCTATGTAGAGAAAAGCAGACAGAAAGCAAAAAGTTATAACTGTTAAGCAACCTTTTCTTTTGCTTATTATAACTAACCTTTTGAAATAACACACCCACACACACACCCACAACTAACTACCTCATATATTAAAAAGATTTAAAAAGAATTCTTACTTGGCAAATTTGACACAAAACTGAGTAAAGTACTTTCGAGAAGTTGCTAGGTTGTCTCTCAATAGAGGAAGCGTTTGTCGTAGGTGAGAAGTGATGGCAGTGACATAGCTGCTCTGATCACCCACTGTTTCCACTACAGACCACTGTATCTATAATAAAAGAAAGGGGTTTTACATGTTTTCTTTGTAAGTTATTTATATTTCCAATCTAAACACAAAGTTATCTGCATGATTTATAAAGTTAAGTAAATTAATAGTAACAAAATAACAAAATCATGAAAAGATTTGCACCATAAAGAGATAATTTTGAAGAGATAAATATCACAGCAAAATTGTATAACTTAAGAGTATATGTAAAAAAAAAAAAAAAATCTTCAATGTGAAAATAATCAAACAGGTTTCAGTTAAAAACAGTCAGTGAAATTTAGAAAATTGCAGAGGCTTTGCATTCTGCAAGAAATGAATTGGGAAATGTTTGAGAAATTTCTATAAATGAGTATTTCATTAGTTGGAGTCTTCAACACTACATGTAATACAAATATAAAAGTGTTTCATCTTTAAAGGTACCTGTGGCATAAAACAACAAATTTACATAATAACAACAGTAATATACTTTACTGAAAGTACAAATATTTCATGCTGAAAATAACAGTACATTATCTATGTGTGCAAACAACAAGCAAATCAAAGAACAGTAATATAAGATATATACAACAATTGGTTTACGGTTAAAAGTTGCCACGTGCTAGGAATTAATATTAAAAATAAATAATATTAAAACTATTTTTGATATTTACATAAGTTATAATATAGTTACTTCTAAACTTTTGAAAGAGAGACAATCATTCCAATTCAGTTTAAGCCAATGTAAAAGGATTTTACAACTTTCTTTGAAAAGACATTCATATTTAAAGTTGCTTCTATGGAGAAGGCAAGCTTCATCTCACAGGATACTGTGTTTAGCATCAATACTATTCAGTGCCAGGCAAGAACTTTTGAAGTTTCACATATTCAATGTAGTAATGATGTTAATTCTTTTTTCCACAGAATGGCTTGTCTGCCAAGAGTATGTCAAATTACATTCACAAGGATTTGGTAAATACCAGCTACAGATAGAGGTGACAGTTTGTCTTTTGTAGATGGTAATAGTTAATAATTTTTTTTTAAATAGGAAAATATATGGAATTAAGGTTAATATTCTTCATATTTCTACCAATAAGTTCAGATACAAGAAATATAAGAGACTGGAACACTGCAGTCTGTTGAAGCATACTTAGATGTTTTAACATAATATCTATTGGATTTGATGGGGATTGTGAACATTTAATTCTATGTTAAGAATTAAATGGTCACAACCCTCATCAAATCTAACAGATAATCGACGCTTATGTTCCAACACCAAAGCATTACTATTTGGTATGACATCCCTTTCCTTAAAGAAAACATAATTCACCCAGGTTGATCAAAATTATAGATTATGCAAAGATTGAATTTTTTTTGACTAAATTCTTCTCTGTATTGAATCTTTATTTAACTTTTAGCATAAAACTGATCTCATTCATATTTTTGTTTAATGGAAACAACAAACATTTTGAAACAATAATTACTTATAGTTATTATCATGGGTATTTCCATGGAGTACGGAGACTCAACACTAATCTTCATACACTCTAAACCTACCATTCACTTACAACTTCTAGCAATCCATTCCATTCACTCACCACTCTCCATGTAAAAATTCTAGTCTGCACACCCTTACTAACTACTCTTACAGGAATTCCACAGGTGATCCCTAGTTCTCTATTTTTCATCATCATCATCAAATTCCTGCCATGTACCCTCAAGGGGTGTACAGGATATGATAGTACTACATGAAAAAAATTACATCATTACTAACTTCCTATCTACAATTTTCCTCCAAATCAGTCTGTTACTTGTCAAGGCTTCAACATTATCAGATCTTATATTTCAATCAGCTAAGGAACTTTGTACCGTATCAATCCACCTATATCTTGGTCTTCCTCTGGGTCGTTTTCCTGCCAACTTGGCAGAGAACACTTGTTTTGCTAATCTTTCCTCGCCCATTCTGTTTAAGTGACCATACCACCGGAGATTAGCTCTGCTAACACATTCTTGGATATTGACAATGTCAAGTTCTTTCCTAATGTCCTCGTTTTTAATATGATATTGCCAATCAGGCCATCTGTTCACGCCTATAATCTTTCTCAGGATTCTCATATCTGCGGTCTCTAGTCTTTGGTCAAGTGTTTTACTTCTGACCCAGCTCTCAGATCCATAAGTTAAAACTGGTTTTGAACACTGTCTTGTATACAGCTAATTTAGTGTTCCGACTGATTTCTCTCTTATTCCATATGAATTTATTCAATTGACTTCCTACCATACCAGCTTTGTTGATTCTGTTGTCTATTTCTATATTTAATTTACCATCTTCACTAAAAATAGTGCCTAAGTAGCTGAAATGTTTCACTTGTTCCACAGGTTCTCCATTCACAACACAGTTGACATTTTCAATGATTCTGCCTATTTTCATTGTCTTTGTCTTTTTATTGCTGACCTTCGTGCCATATCTATTACAACAGCTATTCAATTTAGTCAGAGAATCTTGCAGACTTGTAGCAGATTTATTTAGAAGTATAACATCATCCGCATAAAGCAAAGAGCTGACATTAACATCTCCAATTTTGATATCATGTTTAATACCACTTTCCTTCATAATGTGATCCATATAGATAATGAATAACAGAGGGGATAATGTACATCCTTGTCTCACACCAGATTTAACATTAAACCATCTTCCTATACTCCCTTCAATTCTAACTGCTGACTTACAACTCAAATAAAGACTAAGTATTGCTTGATATAATGCCCCATTGACACCATATAACTGTAGCGTATTGAATAGCTTCTCTCTTGGCACCTTGTCATATGCCTTTTCCAAATCGACAAAACTTAAATACAGATCTCTGTTCTATTCCCATGCTTTCTCGACTATTTGTCGTAAAGTGAAGATCTGATCCTGACAGCCTCTTTGGCCTAAATCCAGCTTATTCTTCACCAAGCTTTTCTTCCACAATTCTTCTCAACCGTTTCTCAAGTATACTTGCATAGATCTTGCCAGGAACACTCAGTAGGGAAATACCTCTATAATTCTCACATTCAGTTTTATTTCCCTTTTTATATATGGGTACTATGAGAGCTCTACTCCAATCATCGGGAATTCGTCCCTCTGTCCAGGCTTTCTGAACTATGCAGTGCAGCCACTGTAAGACTCTTATACCACCATACTTCAGCATTTCTGGTCGAATATCATCTACTCCTGCTGCCTTTCCACATTTCAAGCCTTCGATGGCTTTTTCTACTTCAAGTATGGATATGTATTCCTGACTGCATGCCTGGTCAGTGTTTTTTACCACTGCGCTGTCATCACTGCTTGTTTCATTTAGCAGTTTTTCAAAGTAATTACTCCATACTTCAAGGATATCTTTTTCTCCGGTTTTCATGTCACCTTTATCATCTCTAACTCCTTTTACAGCACTCTTTCCTCCGTTCCTAAGCTTCTTCAACAACCTCCAGCATATTTTGCCACCTTCTTGATATTTATTTTCTATATTCTTGCCAAAGTCCTCCCATGACTTTTGTTTAGCTAGTTTTACACAGTGTTTAGCATTTTTGCATTTGTCTCTGTATTCTCTAAGAGAACAAGCTGACTTATTTGACAGGAACTTTTGATATGCTTTCTTCTTTTCCTTCACTGCCTCTTTAACTTCCTGTGTCCACCAGGGAGTTCTGATTTTTTTATCCTTGCACACAACCTCACCACATGCCTCTCTAGCAGAATCAGTCAATGTTTCCTTCAGAGTTTGCCAATGAATCTCCAAGGTTTGATTCCTGTTCTCAAACTCTTTCATTTTTTCTTCAATAATCTTTGTGTATTTTAGTCTACAGTTCACATCTGAGAGCTGCTCAACTTTTATTCGCTTTAAAACTTTGTTACATGTTATTCTTTTCAATATGAAATTCAATTTTATCCTGCTCAAGACTAAATAGTGATCACTTCCAATTTCAAATCCTCTGTACACTCTGGTGTCCTGCACCAGGGAGAAAACATCACTATCAACAATAACATAGTCAATGAGACTTTTCTTATTCCTTGCTTCTTCTCTCCATGTGAATTTGTGCACAATTTTATGTTGGAACATGGTGTTAGTAATAACCACTCCATGTCCTGAGCAGAAATCCAACAGATATTTGCCATTATTATTAGCTTTGCTCTTTTCTCCAAATTTTCCCAAAATATTTTTGTATGTCTCACAATCATTTCCTACTCTGCTATTTAGATCCCCAACAAGGACCAACTTTTCCTTTTTCATAGTGTCAGTTGCTTTCTTCTATTTTTCATATATTGAAAATTTTTCTTTGTGTCAATCTTATAAAACTCATTTAATAACTTATAAGTTTCTATCGTGTTCCCCCTCTTTTCTACCTATCAACTAAACGTGTGACCAAACTGGTAACAGGTCTGTGGAATGTTGCCTATGAGGCAGCATTCCACAGACCTGTTATCAGTTTGGTCACTTGTTTCTGTATCCACTCCACCACCTTCTGATTATCAAGAAACCCAGGTGACCAAAAGTAGTGAACATGTGGCCAAATCATAGCCTTATAAAGAGGGATAATAACTTGCAGGACATCTATATCACCTTTATCAAGTACAGTCATACCCTGACTTATGCGAATCCAGAGTTACGCGGTTTCTTATATGTACGTATTCCCGTCCCACTTCACCTCACCACTAGTCGTATCTTTCCGGCACTGGCCGCATTTGCCAGTAATCCAAGAGCTCTAAAAAATAAATCTAAAGCTATCTTGCCAGTGATTTGGAAGTCAAATTCTATAGCTTGGGTGACAGCTTCTATTTTTGAAGACTGGTTTGGTCACCACCTCATACCTGAAGTTGAACGTTATTGCCAGTTTAAAAACATTCCGTTTAAAGTTATGCTCATTATTGATAATGCACCTGGTCGCCCTCCTGCAACTTTAATTGATTTTGATCCATGTGTAAAAGTTGTTTTCTTGCCTCCAAATACAACCAGCTTACTTCAACCGATGGACCAAGCAGTTATCAAAACATTCAAAGCAGTGTTCATTTGCAAGTCTAAATGAAGCTATGAGGCAAAATGAGCAACTGTCTGTTAAAGAGTTTTGAAAACAGCTTAATGTTTTAGATGCTGTAAGGATTATCGGAAATTCTTGTGGTGAAATTTCCCAAAAAAATCTTGAATATTGTCTGGAAAACACTTTGTCCATCCTTTTTTAAATGTGAAATGGAAATGTTGCCAGAAACTCATCAAGTTGCTGAGGCAATAGAAGAAGTTGTCAACCTTGCAAGGCAATTAGATTTAAACTCACATAACAAGAAGCTTACAATAGATGAACGCATAGAGATGCGTGAGCAATGTGCTACTGAAGAGACCGAAACTTCAGATCCAGTTCTACCAGAAAAGCACATGACAATTACAAAATTAACAGACGGTCTCACCTTAATTAAGAAAGGTTTACAGATTTTAGAGGACATAGATTCCAACGAGGAATGAATTGTAGCCCACAAGGCAAGGAATAAAAAAATCACTGGCTTGCTATGAAGAAATTTTGCATGACAAGAAAAAGACATTATACCGTCAGACGAATCTATTAGATTTTATGAAACCATCGACATCGAAATAACCTTTTTTTTTTATGTATGAAAATCTACAATTATGATTATATTTCTTAAAAAATATAGGTATTTCTGTAAACCTTTGGTCCCGATTAACTAATATTTTGTATGTTTGTATATATAAATTACATGCAAAATTATACCCCGAGTTACGTGAATTCGACTTACATGCTTTTTGTTGGTCTCACCTACCGCGTAACTTCGGGATATGAGTGTATTGCTCTCCCCAGTTTTGCCTCATTAGCTGTCCCGCTCCCACACACACCTGAAATCTTCTATCATTAATATACAAATTAAAGAGCAGGCCCTAATACAAAACTCTGAAGCACTCCACTAGTTATCTTCACTCTCCAAGATTCCACTCCATCATATACCACTCTCTGGTGTTTGTCAGTTACTCCAATCCATGCAGCTTCATATCCATTCTCATTTGAACAAATTTTTGTAACAGTTTTCCATGGGGTATTCTGTCAAAAGCCTTTGCCATGTATCAGCAGTATCATACTATAGTCATTTCCCCTGATCTAATTCTTCTGTTAATATTATAAAATGTGAGTAAATTACTAATGCAGGAACCTACCTTTTACAAAGCCACCATAGAGTATTGTATTCCTATCCACCCACTGGCAGAGTTTACATTTAATCAACTTTTCCAATATTTTAACCACCACTCCAGAGATATTAACTTATCTGTAATTTGCTACTTCTGTCTTGGAGCCACCTTTATGTAATGGAACTATCTTACTTCTTTCCACTCTCATGAAACCTTGTCAGAGCCAAGACCAAGATTGAACAACTTCATTAGACAATGCAAATTCTCTTGCACATTCATGCTGTACACTGGTGTCCAAAACCTAAGAATGAACACTATTTCTGAAGATTACAACTGCAAATTTGGACAAATCAGCTTGCAGCAATTGGTATAAATGGCAATTCCAACTAGAAAGCAGGTGAACATTAAAATTTTCGAATTGCGTGCAAAGGGGTTGTTATAGCACTTCAACAGGATAAAAAGAAAAAGAGCTGAGTAAATGAAGTTTGTTTGAAGGAAACTCTTTTTGTGAAGGAATAAAGTTGCAAACTTGGATGTCTTAATGTCTCAAAGACCCATCTAGATGATTTCCTGCAAGGAAACAATTATTGGAAAGATTGAAGAAGGTCGCGGAATTACTGATATGGCCAGAGAGTTTGGCATCTCACATAGAATTGTATCCAGGATCTGGGCAGCGTTTAAAATTAATGAAATGTGTTTCAACATTTGCTAAGAGGTCACTCTCATTCTATGACAGAGCATGAAGACAAATTTTTTTGATTATAACAGCAAAACATAAACGACACACCAAAGGCAGGTCAGCTTGAAAGTCGACTCAATTCAAGTATAGACACATGGATATCTCGACAAACTGTGACAAGATGTCTGCAACAAGTAGGCCTATATGCTCGAAGGCCTGTTCTCTGTGTCCCTTATTCACAGCTCATTGTAGAGCACGTTTTCAGTGGTATTATATCCATAAAAACTGGACAAGATACCAATGAGCTAATGTACTGTTTACAGATGAGAGTCGTTTTAGTCTTTCCTCCGATTCTAGACAACTCTCGATCTGGCGTGAAAGTGGTACTGATTACCATCACAAGAATGTTCTTGAAAGGGATAGATACTGCGGTGCTAGAATCATGGTGGGAAGGTATTATGCTTAATGGATGCACCAAACTACAAGTACTGGAAAAAGGGACTATGACTGGTGAACAGCAATGAAGTTCTTCAATGTCATGTTCGATTGTTTTGTGGTGCTTTAGCAAACAATTCAAGTACAAGAAGTGGAGATAATTCTGGAGCCCAAGTATATTGATTGAATCGAGTGGCCAGCACACTACCCAGATCTCAACCTAATAGAATTGGTTTAGGACAGGAGACACATTGCTGCTCAAAATTCCTCTCCAGAAAACAAACAAGGCTTTATATTTGCTCTGAAGGAGGAGTGGCCTCAACGACTCCTGAATCACTTGATTCTAAAATATAGTATGACAGTGTGAGTGCTGTATTGCAGTTTGGAGCGAACATATTCCATACTGAAATGTCTCTCCTCATAGCTTTCTGTAAACACTGTACATTAATTTCTTAACTATGCCCTTCGGAAATTTGTAACTTTTGCCAAAAATGTATTACAATTTAATTTGTACAAAATTTATAACCATTTTTTGTATAATATAATTTATTAGTATACTGGCAATTAATTTATGTTCACATCTGGCTGCAGTCATGAAAATGTTTTCACATTTAGATAAAAATGTAGTTCATCCTTAGATTTTGGACACCAGTGTACATAGGCAGACATACCATCCAGTCCCACTACTGTCTTCACATTAATATTTTTCAATTTGCTGAGCAACTTCTGTTTATCTACCTCAATTCTGAAATCAGTCTATGTTACATCACTTCAGCAACTCAACTTTTTTTTGCCTCTGTTGCATTCCTACCATCAGTACTGATTCAAGTCATTCTTCCATAGTCATTTTTCCTCTTACTTGCTACATAACAAAAACCCTCATGGATTTACTTTGGCATGCTGAACTAGTTTTCTCTCATAATCTGATTTGGTTTTTCTTACTACCAGTCACCCTTCTTGCTTGTATTTTCTACTGCTCATGAGTATGCTGATCATCTTTCTCTTTATATTCCCTCCACAACGTTTTTTTTTTTTTTGTCTGTTTCTTTATACCTCAACTCATCCACTTAACCTCCATTTGATTTATCCTCCTGACAGTGGGCATGCAGTCTGATACTTTTTTCCCAAACAATCTGACCATTTGCATTGTTCTCTCTCCTTGCAGTTTCTTAAGCCTAGGCACTGTCATAATTACTAGCTTTATAGTTCAACATAAACCCTTTCTTGGCAGAGAATTCCACATTTTGCAACTTCACATTTCATTTAATTATTAAGTGGATATTTCACATTGGTCACCAAGGCATATATCTACATAACATAAAAGTACAAAAAGTTAATAAGCTCAAACCATTTCTCACAGGAATAGCAGATCTCAATCTTCCAATCCTCATTCCGCAAAACTCCTCCATAGACCACCAATATTTGTCGTGGTATGTTCCCTTAAACATTCCAAGTCATAACATGGTATTAGAACATGTCAGTATGCACAGCATACTGCTAGTTCTAATATCATTAAGATTTCCTTATTACTTTTCTCTCTATACAATGAAATAGTTATGTGTTTCACAAGTAATGAAAACAGAAATGATATTATCTCTATAACAAAATCTTCATCATCTCTATAACAAAAATTAGTTCTGACCGTATACCTATAATGGAGCAGTTCATATCATTAAGAACAAGAGAGGTAACCATCCGTTTATAAGATAAGTCACATTGGAACTGGATATCTTGTATTTTGTGTCTGAAAGAGCAGTTTGGTATCCAGCATGAGGAGACCTGATTCATATTCAGCACACTAACTAGAATATGATTAACTAGAATAATCCAGCATTCATCCAATTGCTCTGGAAAACTGATTTTTTGTTGGATGATTTGAAAGTTTGGTGACTAAAAGGCAAGGTGCAATGACTGCAAGAAAGCATGAATCCTGGGGATAACAAATGAATGTTATTTGATGTTAAGGTATGGTTAAGGTACATATGAAAGAGGGAAGTAATGGCAATGGTTCTGAGGCAGTGTGGTGTGAAGTGAAGGAGCTGACAGGAAGAGATATTTAGTTGGATGTTGCTATAGGTCAGGGAATGTGGAGGGAGGTGATGAAGAAATGTATAAGCAACTTGGGTTAGTGAATAAGGAAAGGGTGATGAGTGATTTGAATTATGACAATATAGATTGGAATGAAGAGTGAGAATAAGGAAAATGCATTCTTGAGTTCTTGAGAGACAACTATCTTAATCAGTATGTAAAGGAGGGCATGTGAGGATCAAGAGTTTTAGATCTGATCATTTCATCAGAAGATGTAATTGTGAGTGAGGTTTCCCTCGAGTTGTTGAAAACAATCATGAAGTAACCACCTGGATTCTTGCAAAGACTTCTGTAAGGAAAGGATATGTATGGAATTACAAAGCTGGTGATCATGACAGGCTTAGGAGCTATCTTTTGGAGCTATAGCATAGAATGAAAAGTTGAGAGGAAAGGAAATAAAGCTGCTTAAGAACTGATAAAGAAATACTTAACAGTATCAATGTATGTGAATGTGTTTCTAAGGTAAGAAGGTTGAATAAATTGAATAAAATAGGTGTCAAATGGATGAATGAGGGAATTAAGCATTAAATCTGGAAGAAGACACTTTGGAGACAGTACAAGATGAATAACAATAATAATCAGTTGAATGAAGATTATAAAGAGCAGGTCAGAAGAGTGACTTAGTTTGTAAGGATAGCAAAAGTGAAGTATGAGTAGAAATGAGCAAACTAGACCAAGAAAAACTTTTGGGGAGTTTATTTGACATGTTGCAAGTAGAAATAAGAATGATTATGGCAATATGATGTAAATGGGAGATTGGGAACTGTTGAAGAGGATGCAGTCAAGTATTCAGTGAGCAGTTCATCATGGTGTTTCGTCCTCAGTGTGAAATCAGAAGATAAGTCACAGTGTAGAGAATGAAATGAGAGAAGACTTAATGAGCGAGCAAGAAGTATATGAGGAGTTAAGTAAGCTATATGTCAATAAGGCAATAGGACTTGATGACTATCATCACGCCTGATGCTAACTCCTTGGAATATTCCCTTAAGACGTGGTGATGTCATCAAGTCCTATTGTCTTAGTGACATATAGCTTACTTAACTCCTCATATACTTCTTGCTCGCTCACCATTAAGTCTTCTCTCATTTCATTCTCTACACTGTGACTTATCTTCTGATTTCACACTGAGGACGAAACACCCTGATGAACTGCTTACGTTAAGCCTACCTGATTAACAAGTCTTGCAACAGCAGAAGTTCCAAAGGAGTTCAAGGAAGGTAAAATGTTCCACTTCACAAAGGAAGGCTACAAATTATAGGCCAATCTATATATCTGGAGTTGTAGTTAAGGTATTAAAGTTGTTGGTGAGAAATAGGATAAGAAAGTGGGTTGATATTCTTTGCGCTTGTCAGCATGGGTTTGTTAAAGTAAGGTTGTGCACTAACAACCTGCTTATGTACTATATCAAGGTGATGAATGTATTGAACAAGGGAGACTAAGTATACCACTGTATGCATATACAGTGGTATACTTAGATTTTGCAAAGCTTTTGATAGATTTCCACACCACAAGTTATTAACTAAACTGAAGTAGATGGGATTGGATGACTACAGATATCTAGAAATGAGTTTCAAGCAGAGTTTGATGGGTTTTGTGTGTAACAGTGTACCTCTCGTGATGAGTCTTTTGACTCCATGGAAGTCTGGTATTAATAGTTAAATTAAAATAAATTAAAAATACATAAAATTACACCAAAAATAAAAGTTTGTGCCTTTTACAATTCCCTTTCCTCTATTTCAAAGCTTTTTCATTAGCCACCAAATATATTTTCCCTTCACAATATTCATCTTCTAAATACTTCAAGTCTTCTGATGACTTCTGTTTATATGCTTTCATGTATAAATTAGATTTTGTTAATTTTTCTCAGTACATTTTTAGGACATCTGTTGCTATACTTCCTAGGCAATTTCCATATCCTTTCCTCTTTCCCAGAAATGCTTCTAACTTCTTGAGTCCAATGTGATATTTGGATTTTTTTTTTTAAATCATTGTAAACAATTTTACACGTCTTCCTGATAAGTGGAATCATTCAAGTTTTTTCTCAGAGTCTGTTAGTGAGTCTTCAAGGTTTGGTTCTTGTTTCAAACTGTTTTTTTTTTTTTTTTGTTTTAAATAAAATTTCTATACTTGACTCTATAATCGACATCTGAAAGTTGCTTGCTGATGTTTTTTTTTTTTTTTTTAAGAGCTTTACATGTTTTTGTTTTCAATATGATAGTCATTTTTCTTGCTCAAAACTAAATGGTCATCACTTCATATTTCAGAACTTTTGTCAACCTATTTAAAAGAAGAAGCATTGTATAAAAAAAAATAATAATTAAAATGGGAGGAGGAACATCATTGCTTGCCATTTATGAAGATGGAACGCTCCCAAATCTTGACAATAGAGAGAGACAGTTATTCCGATTTAAATTTAGGTGGTGTAGAAGAAGCCATTTAAAGAGAGTCCTGAAGCACTTCTATACTGCCCAAATTTAAATCGGAATAACTGTCTCTCTATTGCCAAGATCTGGGAGAATCCCATCCTTATAAATACTGTATGGCAAACAATAATGTTCCCCTCCCCCATTTTAATTTGAATTATTTTATTTTTATTTTATTTATTTTGTAATAAAATGCTGTGTCATTTCATTATGTAATTAAATTTAATTTTATTTCAAATCAATTTTAAACTTAGGCCTTAATTGTAATCTTATTTATTTAACCACCTAGGTGGCTACAATAAATAAAAGGATGCCAGATACGGTCAAAATCTCCAGAAATATTAAGAGCTACAGCACAAGTTTCTCCTATCTTTTCCATGGCATGTGTCCTGTGGTGAGTAAAGTAAGCTAAGAGGCCAGCTGTGGATCAGGAATGGCAGAATCCATACTGATGGTCACTATTTAACTAGTGATGATGTTCTCCATTATTCTGGAAAGTGATGATGGGATAATGATTGGGTAGTTTGACAGCAGCCTTATATCTCTCTTTTTTGAAATCGGTTAGATATATGATTGCTTCCATACATTGGGATAAGCACCAGCTAAGTATAAAAGATTGTAGAAATAATACAGGACAGGTGTTAACTGTAGAGCATAATGTTTGAGAACAACTGAAGTGATGCCATCAGGACCATAAGACTTATTAGTGTCCAAGTTATTTAGTAATTTTCTGATGTCTTTGTGGAATTCCATACAGCAGAGGGAAATTTCCCTTGGTCATTATGCAGGAGGTTGAAGAAAAGAGTGATACTAGAAGGTCAGCTTTATCTTGGTAAAGTTACAGTGGTGCAATCAGGATTAGAGAGAGATGGAAATGCAGGTAAGAAGGAGTTATGTCCAATGGCTTTAGGAAGAGACTAGAAAGCAAGACTTCTATTTGGATAGAAGTTTTCTGCTATTGGCCTTTATGAAATCAGACTTAGATCTGCTGATAACTGTTCTGCATTTGCTACATGCTTTGGCATAAGATGAATATGAAGCTTGGGGTTCTAGATGTGTGCTACCTGTGGCAAGCTGAATTTTTTTCTTCAACTGCTTTGATGCACTTTCTGTTGAGAAAGTGCATCCAAAATCTATCCAAAATCCTCATCCATCTTCCAAGCCATGTTTACATGACTTGGAAGATGGATGCGGATTTTGGATAGAATGAAGAATAAAAGCCTTCATGCCAGTGAGCATAATTTCTGTGACTCATTCACTGCAGGTGTTAAGGTTGGAGAGGAGTGGTGGAAATTCTGGAGGTTATCCTATTTGGCATGTTTGTAGTAACAGAGGATGTGAGCATAGGAGTGGTTTGAGGAAGGGCATTATCTTAAACCAAAACAAAATAATACAACATAATAAAATGTCAGGAGGCTGGAACCAGTTAGATGAAACCCCTCACAGGCAGTTTTGGTCTGGGAATCAGAGTGAACAATGAAAGTTCAGCTAACAGAACAAACTCAAATTTAAGATCAGCAGAAAAGAACTGGAAGCATTCGATAACTATTACACTGACATAACTGGTGTTATTGAAATGAAGACTAAAACAGAGGAGAACTCTAAATGATAACTGTAAGATGTTATGGTAAGAGCTATAGGTGACTCTTGCAAACAATTGCAAGGAATATATGAAAAAATAAAGATCCATATATCATTTGGGGATCTTAATTCCAGAATAGGAATGAGAAAAAAAAAATTAATAATAATATAGAAAATTTGGAGAGAACAAAAACCAAAAATGGAAAATGACCAATTGATTATATAATATATAATAATTTAAAAATAATGAATACATTCAATAAACATAAAAATATACATATATAGATGGCATCTAAGAGGACAAAAATCAATAACAGACTACTTTATAGCAAATGAAAAAGCAAACCTCTTCCTAGATGTTGAATTTACAAGAGGGCTAAAAACAGATACAGATCACAAGAAATTAACATAAACTGGGTTGTATATTGGCTGAAGGATTTTAGAAATTGATACTAAATAAAAACACCAACAAGTTTCTCCACCTTATCTGTCTGGCTTCATCAGGGTATAAAAGAGATACAAAACAACTTAAATTGTTCATGAAGGAATGAACCGAATACAATTGTATTTTTTTACAAATACAGAAGAACGCGTACATCAAATGCATGGAGCGTGTATGATATTAACTGCTGTTATGCAGGAATGTTCTGTAATTAGCAGTGAAATTTAACACTGCCGTGCTTAATGAATGATTTTATGAGGGTCTTCCAAATATCAGCTAGAATTAAACCTTGATTTCTATTGAGACTGCATTTAGAACGGATGACTGCTATAGCTTCTTTTATGTTTCAGGAGTAGAAATCCTCTTCTAAATAAGGCACGGGGCTTTTGTCCCATTCTGATATTTGGAAGACTCTCATAAGATCATTAAGCACACCAGAATTAAATTTTGCTGCTAATTACAGAACGTTCCTGCATAACAACAGCTGATATCATACATGCTCCATGTGTTTGATGTATGCATTCTTCTGTATTTGTAAAAAATTACAATTGTATTCAGTTCAATGTTTTGGGAGCAGAAATCTTCTAAATAGGGCATGGAGCTTTTGTCCCATTCTGATATTTGGAAGACCCTCATAAGATCATTAAGTGCCAGAATTAAATTGTGCTGCTAATTACAGAATGTTCCTGCACAACAACAGCTGATATCATACACACTCCATGTGTTTGATGTACGCGTTCTTCTGTATTTGTAAAAAATTACAACTGCATTCGGTTCATTCCTTCACGAACAGTTTAAGTTGTTTTGTATCTCTTTTATACACCCTGACGAAGCCAGACAGCTAAGTTGGCTGTTTTTACTTAGTATCAATTATTAAATCCTTCGGCCAATATACAACCCAGTTTATCTTAATTTCTTGCATTCATAAGATGGTCAAAAATAATATACGGCCATTACAGATACAGATCATTATTTAGGGCAGGCAATATTAAGGTTTCCACCAAATTGGTTACAAAAAAATAAAATAAAAATAAATAAAACTAGAGAGAGAAAATCTAATGACAAAGTACGACTACAAAATGATTTAAGAAATTTATACCACACTACATAGGATTAATAACTATTTAAAAAAATACAAGAAAATGAAGACATCTAAAAATAATGGAATAATATGAAAGAAATTATTAAGTTAGTAGCATGTGAAAATCTAGGGATAGATCAAAAATACCATAAAAATTAAATAAAATAATTATGTATATTGGACAATGAAATAAAAACAGTAGTTGAAAATAAAAAGCTAGCCTTTAAAAGTTGGGTAAGTAATAAAAATGAAATTGAATATAAAAAATATGAGCAATAGCCAAAAGAGAAACCAGAAAGCTGGTAAAAATTTATATCATACCTAGAAAATTATATATATCAAATAGGACCCAATGCCTATAAAATAGTAAAGCATATGAATGCAGATATAAAAGATACTGCAAATATAAGTTATGAAGTTGATTTAAAAGAATAAAGAATTCT
The DNA here is from genome assembly GCF_054136105.1 of Typopeltis vanoorti. NCBI lineage: Eukaryota > Metazoa > Arthropoda > Arachnida > Uropygi > Thelyphonidae > Typopeltis > Typopeltis vanoorti. Next base: position 5,784,339 of record NC_143571.1, read on the forward strand.
TAGATTACTTTACAGATCTGTGGAAAGACAATACTAAAGGCCCACTAAGTAAAATAAAATAAAATAAAAATGGTAAATCAGCAGGAGGTGAAGGGATAAATTCTGAAGTGTATAAATGTGCTAGTGATGGTGGGGGGAGATTTCATCAGACATCATTAAAGTTTTTAAATAAAATAGAGGACAAATACCACTAGAACAAAATACAAGTATAGTAATACTAAGATTTAAAAAAGGGAATAAAAGAAAACCTGTTAATATGGTGCAGAGGTATTGGTTCATTGCACATAATACAAAAAAAAAATATATATATGTATTATAAAAATTTACAAAATACAGTAGAATCTCTCTTAACCAGCAACAACGGGACTTCGTCGATTCTGGATGGAGATTTTGCGGATAATTGAATATATATTTCGAGAACTTGCCTGTTTGTGTTTTGTGCTGCCATCTGTAGAAATTGCAGCATGCGAAGTTTGTTGGTTGTGTTTTTCGATCTGCCAGCCATAATAATAAATAAATTATTATTATTATTACTTGACACCTCCAGGGAGTCCAAAGACTCATCGAGGGAGGGCACCTACTCTACAACTCTCCATCTCCACCAACAGCATCTACTGTCCACCACCACCACCACTAGTATTTTTCACAGACAATCACAAACATCCATGCCCATGGCAAGATGAGAACCTGCAGCCTTTTGGCAGGAGAGCGGATACGCTAACCACTTGGCCAACCTGGCCGGCAATAATATCAAAAATCGTGTGGATTTTTTAAAATTTAAAACACATACACATAATTTTCTATTTTACAAAATCAAATTTAAACAGCATTTAAAAATTACTTTCTTTGAACCAGCTAAGCCACCCAACGGAAAATCCACACTTGTCTTGCATCTTCATTTTCCCAAGAAATTCCTTCGCTTTTTCTTGCAGCATCAGTTCAGAAATGCAAGCTCCCTCTGATCTTTTCAGGGCAAACCACTCGTATAACAAACGATCTCATCACACCGAGATTGGTGTATAGTTTTCTGATTTTCTGCAGCTTTTGTAGATTCTGTTTGCATCATCAATCTCTGGAGTTGACCACCTTGCTTCTTTATATTGTACAAAGTTGAACTTCCAACTTTATATTCCTCCATTAATTTCATTCTGCTGATACTTCTCTCCATTTTCTCCAGCAATTCGAGTTTTAACTTGAGAGTGAGAACATTTCTCTCATGTTTCGAGGGAGTAGCCATAGCGACACCACGTGGGCTAGGAGCATACACATACAAATGCAGTTTGTTGGCGTGAGTTCTGGCTGCACAATATACAAAACAATTTCGGGTTTAAATTTAGACCTTCGAAAGTGCCATTGTTTTGGTATTGCTGGCTAATTGGGTGCTGGCTACAAGAGATTTTACTGTATAATTACAAAATATACAGCAGAATAATTAATGAAAAATTGAAAATACATAGTGAAAAAATATTATGGGAATGTCAAAATGGATTTAGAAAAGGATGCTCTATAATGGATGCAGAATTTTGTTTAAAACTACTTCAGTATAAGAAAGAAGAGAATTTAATTTAGAATCATTTCTTTATAGATTACGAAAAAACATTTAATAAAGTCAAAAGATATACATATATTGTTTGATATCTCACAAAGAATAAGCATATCTAATATTTTATTACAGACAATATTGAATATATATAAAGATTATGAAAAAAATAAATGAAAAATATCTGAAAAACAATCTATAAATTAAGGTGTAAGACAAGTATGTTCTCTGTCTCCAATACTTGAAAAGTCTTTATTAATGAAATACTAATACTGTAAAAACACAGGTATATAGAAATTTCTGGAATAATAAAATAAATACATTATTATTTGCAGATAATCAGGTAATAACATAGATTAGGAAGATGATTTACAAAAACAGCAAAATTTAAACATTATAGTAGAACAAACAGTTTGGAATGAAAATATCTATTGATAAAACTAAAACAATGGCATTTTGTGAACAAATTCCAATTAGAATTAAAATAGTTATGAACAATAAAATAATAGAACAGATGAATTATTTTAATTATCTTGAATGTGAAATTTCATATGCAGGGCCGTCGCTAGATTAGATCACATCCTGAGGCAAACAATTAAATATCGCCCCTGATGGATTAGAAGACAAAAATATAAGAAAATCTCCAATTGCTCTTTTGTTTTTATTACAAGAGAAACATTAATACAAAACGATTACATAATATTAATTAAATGTTTGCTCTACGGGGGATATTGCACAATAAAACTGTTATAAGCTCTTCTAAATTTAAATTATAAGTTATGTCTGCCTCTATCGATATAGTTGCTAGACCAACCAATCTTTCTTGGGTCACTGCTGTTCGCAAATAATTTTTAATCAGTTTAAGCTTGGAAAAACTGTTTTCCGCACTTGCTACACTAACAGGAATTGTTAGTGTGGCAATGGTGCTTACCGGAATATGGCTGAATGAGCACCCTCATTAACCACACCATGAGGCAGGCTGCCTCTATGCTATACCCCGTCGATGGTACTGATCATATGAAGGAGAAAAGGACATCAAATTAAGTTAAAAATTTTTACAGGTTATAGGCTTGATAAATATAACACACTTATTCCTAATCTTGTTCAAAAAGAAATGCACTTAACCCTGTGTAAGTCATGGCTGATCTCACAGATACAAACAAATTGTTTATTATAAATATTCTTACAAATGTCCAGCGTATAGCTTGGAGGCCATGACTAGCTGCACATGCATATATTACGAGTGATATTCTACACTGTTTATGCGGTCAGTTTTGGTTTAACACATTTTATGTAAAGGTTTGTGATATTTGATAGGAAATTGTATCTGAGAGATATCGTGAACTCCGATGTCAGTACTGGTTTAGTTTTTTTTTTATTATTATTTACCATTGAAAATGGATAGAAAAATATATCGATTGGATAGTCCATCAGATGTTGAAGAGATTCAGCGAATGTTACTCAAGTCCGATGATGAGAATGATAAAGTCGAATGCAAAAGTAAAGTGATATTTGATAGTAAATTGTATCTGAGAGATACCGCAAACTACGATGTCAGTATAGTATTGGTTTAGTCATTGTTTTTTTCTGTTTCTTTGTTCAATAATTTCTAGATTGTAACTGAAAATAAATAAACCATAATGTATTATATTTGCAGTGTTTTTTTTTTAAGTTTTCACATACTAGTAATGAATGTATCTCTCAGATACATGCGACCTATGCTGTAATTTTTCCGACTGCGACCTCCACAGGGTTAAAGATATACAATACTTTATCAGTACCTGTTATTATACAGCAGTAAAATTAGGGTAATAAATAAATCAGAGAAAGAATAAAACCAAGTGAACTGAGTTTAATGAGAAGAACTGCAAAAATGCATTATTAGACAAAAAAAAGAAAGAAGATATTTTAAAAGAACCAAAAATAAAATCAACAGAAGAAAAACTAAACAAATACAAACAAAACTAAATAGAAGACGTAAATCAATGGTAAATGCCCACAAGTAACTGCTGGATCTATCTGCAAAAATCCAGTAGTTATTTACCATTATGGGCTAGTCATTACCAATACTCTGTTCCAGCATAAAGATGTGCATAATCATTGAGAGAGAGGATACAAGAAATAAGAAGTCATATTCTTGTAGGAGACATGTGATGAGGTTGTCTATACAAAGATAAAAAAAAAACAACTCTGAACTTCAAGGTAGAATCAGAAAGTTACAGAGGCTGTAATGAAAGGAAGAAAACACACCAAAAGTTCCTAGCAAGTAAGTGAGCAGATTCCTGGAGAAAATTCAGAGATAAAACAAAGCCAAGTTATAAATAAAAGTAACTAAATGAAAGTCATTGAAAGATTTCTGCAGAAGATATCACAAATGTGGTAAAATGTTCTGCAAGCTATTGAAAAAGCTTAAAAATGAAGGATAGAGTACAGTAAAAGGAATAGGTGATGATAAAGAGGACATAAAAACTGGAAATAAATATATTCTGGATATTTCGTGCAGTTGAGTATAGGTGGTGCATTGCAAGTTAAACGTTTGTTTCTCATTTTTAAAAGTGATTTCCTAGTTAAATTTCAGAAGTGAAATCGCAGCAGCAATTCTCAAAAGGATTAATATCATGGAGAAACCTAATAAGTACTCTTTAAGTTACCCGTAATATGATTGACTGAAAATTTCACTGCCCCATTCTGTCAAATTCATGTGCTGTTTATATCGCTCTCCTAGTGCAACCAACAACTCAGAACTCTTCGATTTCCTCTCTTTGAAAGTCAATGCAATAGTTCGATTATTAGTTATTTCAACCTGAAAACAAACCCCAACTCAACATCACCAGAGTTAAAGACCAGTACTATCAACTTAAGAAGCCTGAATGGCAAAGAAATGGAGTTAGCAGAGGAATTAGATAAGTACCAGATCGACATAATAGGGGTGACTGAAACAAAAAAGACCAAAACTGGCGAGATCTTTCTGAGCAAATGTTATATTCAGGCAATGACAATCAAGGAAAAGAAGGAGTAGCCATAGTATTCGACACAAAATACGAGGCTAATCTGCTTGAATGGCAGTCAGTCTCAAGTAGAGTAATGTGGACAAATATGAAAATGGGGAACTGGACAATGAGACTTATTTGTGACTATGGTCCCACAGAAGGTTCTACTAAGGTAGAAGTGGAGGAATTTTTTGATGGTTTAGAAAAAGCAACTGACACAATGAAAAAGGAAAAGTTGGTCCTTGTTGGGGATCTAAATAGCAGAGTAGGAAATGATTGTGAGACATACAAAAATATTTTGGGAAAATTTGGGGAAAAGAGCAAAGCTAATAATGGCAAATATCTGTTGGATTTCTGCTCAGAACATGGACTGGTTATTACTAACACCAGTTTCCAACATAAAAATGTGCACAAATTCACATGGATAGAAGAGGCAAGGAATAAGAAAAATCTCATTGACTATGTTATTGTTGATAGTGATGTTTTCTCCCTGGTGCAGGACACCAGAGTGTACAGAGGATTTGAAATTGGAAGTGATCACTATTTAGTCTTGAGCAGGATAAAATTGAATTTCATATTGAAAAGAATAACATGTAAGAAAGTTTTAAAGCGAATAAAAGTTGAGCAGCTCTCAGATGTAAACTGTAGACTAAAATACACAAAGATTATTGAAGAAAAAATGAAAGAGAAATACAATTTTATTAATACAGACCAGTATTTTACAATAAAAAACATATATTCAAACCTACCAGTTTCGCCAGCAAACTGTCTGGCTTTTTCAAGGTATTACGGAGATATGAAAGTTAGTAAATGCAAATTAAAAGGAACATAAAAAACGATGTAAACCAAGCTAGTAGCTATGGTTACACGTTTCGCGTGACAGAGATGACTTATTGTTCTTATTCATTATCATGCATGTGTGTTTGTTGTAGACTTGTAATGTGATTATTGGCTAGCTGTAGTTCAGATTGATTGAGAGAGAGGATCAAGTTTTTCCACGAACTGTTTAGAATTACACCCTGATTTCTGTTGAGGTTTCCGCCGGTTATTAGTACTATTGTGGCTTCCTTAAATACACGATGCCTGTAGTCGTCATCGAGATATAGCATGGAGCTGTTTTGCCAATCTATCGTGTGGTTAGACGTGCAGAAATGATGTGCTAAGCCGGAAGAGATGCTTCTGTTGTATAGATTGGCAAAACAGCTCCATGCCATATCTCGATGACAACTACAGGCATCGTGTATTTAAGGAAGCCACAATAGTACTAATAACCGGCAGAAACCTCAACAGAAATCAGGGTGTAATTCTAAACAGTTCGTGGAAAAACTTCATCCTCTCTCTCTCAATCAATCTGAACTACAGCTAGCCAGTAATCACATTACAAGTCTACAACAAACACGCATGCGTGATACTGAATAAGAACAATAAGTCATCTCTGTCACGCGAAACGTGTAACCATAGATACTAGTTTGGTTTACATCGTTTTTTATGTTCCTTTTAATTTGCATTTACTAACTTTCATATCTCCGTAATACCTTGAAAAAGCCAGACAGTTTGCTGGCAAAACTGGTAGGTTTGAATATATGTTTTTTATTGTAAAATACTGGTCTGTATTAATAAAATTGTATTACTATTATGAAACGACCAAAAATGTATACTTTAAAAAATGAAAGAGTTTGAGAACAGGAATCAAACCTTGGAGATTCAGTGGCAAACTCTGAAGAAAACATTGATTGATTCTGCCAGAGAGGCATGTGATGAGGTTGTCTGCAAGGATAAAAAAATCAGAACTACCTGGTGGACACAGGAAGTTAAAGAGACAGTGAAGGAAAAGAAGAAAGCATATCAAAAGTTCCTGTCAAATAAGTCAGCTTGTGCTCTTAGAGAATACAGAGACAAATGCAAGAATGATAAACACTGTGTAAAACTAGCTAAATAAAAGTCATGGGAGGACTTCGGCAAGAATATAGAAAATAAATATCAAGAAGGTGGCAAAATATTCTGGAGGTTGTTGAAGAAGCTTAGGAATGGAGGAAAGAGTACTGTAAAAGGAGTTAGAGATGATAAAGGTGACATGAAAATGGGAGAAAAAGATATCCTTGAAGTATGGAGTAATTACTTCGAAAAATTGCAAAATGAAACAAGCAGTGATGACAGCACAGTGATAAAAAACACTGACCAATCATGCAGTCAGGAATACATATCGATACTTGAAGTAGAAAAAGCCTCAAAGGCTTGAAATGTGGAAAGGCAGCAGGAGTAGATGATATTCGACCAAAAATGCTGAAGTATGGTGGTATAAAAGTCTTACAGTGGCTGCACTGCATAGTTCAGAATGCCTGGACAGAGGGACGAATTCCAGACGATTGGAGTAGAGCTCTCATGGTACCCATATATAAAAAGGAAAATAAAACTGAATGTGAGAATTACAGAGGTATTTCCCTACTGAGTGTTCCTGGCAAGATCTATGCAAGTATACTTGAGAAACGGTTGAGAAGAATTGTGGAAGAAAAGCTTGGTGAAGAATAAGCTGGATTTAGGCCAAACAGAGGCTGTCAGGATCAGATCTTCACTTTACGACAAATAGTCGAGAAAGCATGGGAATAGAACAGAGATCTGTATTTAAGTTTTGTCGATTTGGAAAAGGCATATGACAAGGTGCCAAGAGAGAAGCTATTCAACACGCTACAGTTATATGGTGTCAATGGGGCATTATATCAAGCAATACTTAGTCATTATTAGTCTTTATTTGAGTTGTAAGTCAGTAGTTAGAATTGAAGGAAGCACAGAAAGGTGGTATAATGTTAAATCTGGTGTGAGACAAGGATATACATTATCCCTTCTGTTATTCATTATCTATATGAATCACATTATGAAGGAAAGTGGTATTAAACATGATATCAAAATTGGAGATGTTAATGTCAGCTCTTTGCTTTATGCAGACGATGTTATACTTCTAAATAAATCCGCTACAAGTCTGCAAGATTCTCTGACTAAATTGAATAGCTGTTGTAATAGATATTGTATGAAGGTCAGCAATAAAAAGACAAAGACAATGAAAATAGGCAGAATCATTGAAAATGTCAACTGTGTTGTGAATGGAGAACCTGTGGAACAAGTAAAACATTTCAGCTACTTAGGCACGATTTTTACTGAAGATGGTAAATTAAATATAGAAATAGATAACAGAATCAGCAAAGCTAGTATGGTGGGAAGTCAATTGAATAAATTCATATGGAATAACAGAGAATTTGCTTTTCATCAGAGAAATTAGTTGTTACACTAAATTAGCTGTATACAAGACAGTGTTCAAACCAGTTTTAACTTATGGATCTGAGAGCTGGGTCAGAAGTAAAACACTTGACCAAAGACCAGAGACCACAGATATGAGAGTCCTGAGAAAGATTATAGGCATGAACAGATGGCCTGAATGGCAATATCATATTAAAAACGAGGATATTAGGAAACAACTGAACATTTTCAACATCCAGGAATGCATTAGCAGAGCTAATCTCAGGTGGTATTGTCACTTAAACAGAATGGGCGAAGAAAGATTAGCAAAACAAGTGTTCTCTGCCAGGTTGGCAGCAAAACGACTCAGAGGAAGACCAAGATATAGATGGATTGATACGGTACAAAGTGCCTTAGTCGATAGAAATATAAGATCTGATAATGTTGGAGTCTTGACAAGTAACAGACTGATTTGGAGGAAAATTGTAGACAGGAAGTTAGTAATGATGTAATTTTTTTCATGTAGTACTATCATATCCTGTACACCCCTTGAGGGTACATGGCAGTAATTTGATGATGATGATGATGACATTGTATGGCACACACAGAGTACATGGAAAGGGATAACAGTTTCAGTACAAAATGATAAGGTAAAAGCCATTTGAGGAAAATGTCTATGTATTATCATGTGCTAATTTAAGAGTCCACTGATGGCAACATGATATTCAAACTGAAAGTCATGGGTAATACTATCCCAAGTTATTACCAGGTGAGTGCTCCTGAAATGCTAAGAATCCGAAGTACTAGAGAAGGCAGGATACCTCTTTTTACCATCAGTTCCTAAATAAGCTATGTTCAGAAATTATAATAATTATTATTATACAGGCACCTCCATTGAGTCCAGACTCATTGCAAGAGACCCAATCTATCATACCTCTCCTTGAACCCATTAACAGAAAAAAACACTCACAACTGACTCTGCAACCCATTCCACTCATTCACCACTCTCCAAACAAAAAATCTAGTCCTTACACCCATACTACCGACCACATCTTTACTCAACTTCCAGGGATGACTCCTTGTTCTGGTCCCTCTAAGAAATGCTGAAAGATTTTCTCTACATCTATCCTATAAAATCCTTTAAGCAACTTAAATTTTTCTATTATATCCCCCCCCTCTTTTTCTCTGTCAACCAGCTTCTGCAATCCACACATCTTCAATCTATCCTCATAGGGAATATTCCAAAGACCATAAGAAGCCATCTTGGTCACTCGCCTCTGAATCCTCTGCACTGCTTCCTCATCCTTAAGAAACCCATGGGACCAGACTTGAGCACAGTTATCTAGATGTTGGTGTATCAAGGCCTTATAAAGAGGAATAACTTCCTTGTCTCTATTTGTTAATGTGTTCTTCAATAGCCAAATAATCTTATGGGCTACCTTAGCAATATGTCCTCTAAATTTTAACTCTCTCTCAACCACCATCCCTAAATCTCTAGCTTCATCTATATCCTGGAGTAGAGTGCCATCAATGTGATATGCAGCTTGTAATCTATTTATCCCAAAATGCATAACTTTACATTTCTCGACATTAAACTAACACCCATTAACTTTTGCCATACTGACAGCCTACTTAAATCTTTCTGCAAGCTTGCCACATCGCCTTGATTAATTATTACTTTACCTAACTTTGCATCAACTGAATATTTCCTTTCAGATCATTTTCCATATTATTTAACTACAAATTAAACAGCAATGGTCCCAGCACTGAACCTTGTGGCACACCACTAGTCACCAGTTTTCACCTCGATTCTGCCCCTCCATATACCACTTTCTTTTTTATGTCTATCCAGCAGTCGCCCTCTTATCTACTTAACCAGTGTCATATCCATCCCCATTTGTTCTAATTCATGTAATAGGATTCAATGTGGTATTCTGTCAAATGACTTTGCAAAATCCAACAAAATCATCATGTAGCCATCTCCTTTATCCAATTCAGCTGTTACTCTATTATAAAAAGTTAGTAAATTATTAAGGCATGACCGACCCTTCACAAAGCCATGTTGACCGCTCATACAGTATCATATTTTTATCTACCCATTCTTGAATTCTCTTTTTTACCAATTTTTCTGGTACCACCATGCCTGAGATACTGAGACTTAAATTAAACAGCTTAGTCAAAGGCATTGGCCCCTTGCACATTCTCACAAAACCCTAGCCGATTGAGGTGTATTTACATTGAGATTCTGCAGTATACTAAGAACCTCCAATTCATCCACCTCTGTTCCTGCATTAGTATCTGTCACATAGTAGTAACTGCACCAGGAAGCTTGCAAAGTGGTCACTCAGTAACTCAACTATTTTATCCAATTCTGTCTCCTCGTGACCATCATCACTCATTAAGGTTAATCTTCCATACTCATTCGTCCTCTTACTTGCCACATAACAAAAGAACTCTGTGGAATTTCCTTTGGCCTACTTGACTAAATTCTTCTCATAATCTGATTTTGCCTCCCTTGTCATGCTGGTCACCTTTCTCCTGAGCCTTGTGCAAATGATGAGTGTGCTGGTCACTTTTCTGTTTATATACCCTCCACAGAATTTTCTTCTTCTGTAGCTCATGCTTAATGATATTACTCATCCATCTAACTCCTATTCGGTTAACCCTCATTACCCTAGGTACATAATTTAATACTGCTTCCTCTAGAAGACCGTTAACTATATCCCATGTACTACTAAATCCTTACCCTGCAGTGTTTTATGCCATGGAACAGATTTAAGCTCTTTCCTAAGCATGTCATAATCACCTGCCTTATAGTTCCACAAATACCCCTTCTTCATAGAATATTCCTCATGTTTTACAATCTCCCAAGACTACATGGAATTATAGACACGCTAACACAAGAATATTTTAATATTTGTCAAATATTTCAGTCTGAAACTAACAGACTATCTTCAGTGGCTACATAGGAACAGTTTTTAGCAAGATGGAATACCAAATGAAATTTTTCCTCTCTTTAATGCTTAGCAATGTAACATCACACGGCGCGTTCTACTTTTGAATGATCAATTGTTGGATTCCACCTTGTTAAAAACTGTTCCTATGTAGCCACTAAAGATAGTCTGTTAGTTTCAGACTGAAATATTTGGCAAATATTAAAATATTCTTGTGTTAACGTGTCTATAATTCCTAATTATAATGTCACACGTGTCTCTCAAGAGTAACAAGACTACATGGTCACTTTCACCAATTGGAGGCAATGTTGTCACCTTGGTTATGAATAGCTCTTCTGACTCTATGACCACGTCCAATAATCCTCTCCCACCCCTAGTCCCCTCCATCACATGCTACCTTAAGTAATTATCCCTCAGCAGGTGTATAAATTCTATTTCCATTCTGCCATGTGATCTTTCTTCCTTCCACTCTATATCTCCATAGTTGAAGTCCCCCATAATAATTACTCAACCTGTACTCATTGTACTAATTTTGCGATGCATATCTTCCAGATCATCTGTGGAACTCCCTGGTCTATAGCAACAACCAACTGTATATTTTGTCTTACTGGTCGTAATCTCACACCAGATTGTTTCAAATAAACAGCCACCCCTCCTGCCTGTCTCCTATTCTTTTTGGTTGCAATTCATCTACTATCATCAGCAGTACTTCTCCCCCAATCCTATCTTCTCTATCGTTCCTGAAAATAATAAACCCCTCACATTCCATCCCTGTAACTACATCAGCTGCTGTTAGCCAAGTTCTCACTAATGCTTATAAACTTTTGGCAAGGTTGCACTAATCAATGCCAAAAACTCTTCCCTCTTGTTCCGGATACTTTTGGCATTAGTATATAGAAATGGCAACATCCCTTTATACCCCCCCCTCACCCACCTTTACTTTCTGAATTGACTACCCTATTCAATATTTTTGCTTGAAAGGCTAGATTCCTCACTTGGTCATTCTCACACTAACTTGTTTCATGGGTGCCTTCAATTCTTTCATTTCAAAAAAAAAAAAAAAAAAAGAAATTATGTAGAATTTGTGGATCTTTGGTCTCTGTTTGATGGAAAGAAGGAGGTGTACAATGAGGATGGACTTGATCTGAATGGTTTTGGTGTTAGGTGTCTGGAGAGCTTTGTTCACCGAGCATGCATGCTGATATGCAAATTCAGGGAAACTCACTTGCTTCCTCCCTAATTGCTTAAGTTTCCCTGAATTTGCACATCAGCATGCATGCTCGGTGAACAAATCTCTCCAGACACCTAAAACCAAAACCATTCAGATCAAGTCCATCCTCATTGTACACATCCTTCTTTCCATCAAACAGAAACCAAAGATCCACAAATTCTACATCATTCCTTTTGCACATTCTATGTATACACTCATTGGCTATCAATGCCTTCCTCCTCAGTTCGCTGCTATCATAGTGTGGTAGGAGACTTACAATCTTCACCTTCTTGCTCTTCAGTTTTACCTCTTCTTACAACTCCTTTACATCCTCCCTCATAGAATACTTCTCGCCTCTCAAATCATTGGTACCAACCAAGACATCATTTCCTTCGACTTACCTGCCTTTTTGCATCCAGATAGCATGGCTAATATCATGAATTTCTGCTCCCAGGAAACACGATTTTGTCATACTTTTATTAAGTACTCCCATAATTATTGAGTCTCCATACATAATTTTCTCCTTAACTTGTTTTCTTGTTTGTTTGGTCTTTATTATTCCAAATTACCAAAGTTATGCTCTACCTATTTCATAACAAAATAATTTGGTTTGTTTAAGGTAAGTGAAACATTTCACTTCCATGTCGACTGAATTTTGCTTATGCCAGCAGAGGATATTATACATCGTAGCAATAAGATGCTGCAAAATAAGCAATACTGGCTCACTATAGTAAGCTCTTAAGGACCACAAGAATAGTTTGTTATAGTGGATAGTGTGTTATAATTGATTCCCTTTAACTTTAGTATAGTACTGTGCCTATCAGACTTCAGTTGGCTTTTTTCTCCTTTCCTTTTCCTTTTTTTTTTTTTTTTTTTTTTTTTTTTGAAAGTCGTTATAGCAAGCAAGTGTAAAATATTTTGCACTCAAAAATATCTAAAAACATTTTTATACAGGCTTGTTCAAAATGATCAGTATTATTGAAATGGTTATGAGCCATTTTAAACAGCCCAGTCAAGAAATCAAAGGTGAAGAAAAAAAAAAAAAAGTATTAATAGACATAGAAATTACCCATCTAAAGGGGAAAAAAAGTATTTGTTTAAGGATTAATGAAGAATAATATTTGCCACTTATAAGTGAATTAATAAGTTACCTTACTCATAGCTGTCAGAGCAGGTTCACAGGCTGCTTCCAGATCTTGAACTAACAGCTGAATACAGTTAGATATGACACTAAAATAATAATGGTGATAGAAATTTATATTCAAGTATGATTTTGCCTGTTTAACAGAGTAAGCACAGTAAATAATATAAATAGTAATGTTGCATTTAATGAAAGCATGACTTAACCATATGTAATTTTTCCTGGAGCTCAAGATGCCTCTGAACACTTAATATTATTTCTTTTAAAAAATTGTAAACAATTAATTCATTTATTCATTCAATAATTAACTAAATTTTATTTAATTATTAAGTAAATATCTTGCCTTATTCACCAGTCTCTTCAGAAGAATAAAAAAACGTGTACATAAGGAAGACAAGACTGAGTATTAAATAGTGTCTATGGTACAGATGTCAATATACTTATCATTTAACTTACTCTGAATCTAAGAATCAGACATACACAAATTACTACATAGTGTCATACACAGTCTAGCCATAAATACTCTTATAACTTGAACAGTGCATAAACCTTTAATCTATCAGTAAATCATTTACAGCTTTCAGCACATGCATATAGCAGCATTCGATATTTGAAATGCCCCTCTTTTGCTTTCATGCATGGCCGAAGTCTGTAAGGCCACATATTGATGGCAGCACATGCAACAGAAATGCTTCCACTGCCCACTCCAAATCCACCTTCAGGCTGGGGTGTCGTTTCTTGTAGGCTACTCTCTCAAGCTCCAACCACAATTTGAAGTCCAGAGGATTCAGATCAGGACTTCCAGATGGCCAATCAAATGATGATATGGGGTTGGGCACATTCATCTCCAATGACTGTTGTGTGGTCCTCATCTTTTGTGCTAGGACTGAGTCCTGTTGGAAGGTCCACTGTCTACTGTGAAACAAAGTGTTGTTCAGGGATCATACCACAGGTTCCAGCACAATGTCTTGATATACTTTGGCAGAATGTCATCCCTGCCTCCCTCCAAACTATCACTGATGAAGGGTGTTGACCTCTCTGAATCCTGGGTGCTATGGCATGTGCTGTGTGACCATCTGGGGTATATACCCATTGTTTTGGCAGTTAAACTCATCAATAGTGAAAATCTTCTCACTGAAGAGGATATTACCCTCTGTCTTGTAAGGTGTGGTGTTAGGAAGTGTCCTGTAGAACGATGATAGGCTCTCGCTCCCAGATCATCAGTTAGTACATGTGATATTGTTCTCTGTGAAACATTCATCTCTTGTGCCATTACTTTCCACATTCTCACAGGATTATGGCACAGGAGTGCTTCACAGCCCTCACAAGGGTCAATGTTGACTTGTTCTTTGGCAGTCAGATACATCTTTTGTATTGTTATAAAGATTAATAGTCCAACACACGGACATCCTGCTGATCCCAAGTGTTTTTAGTATGTTGAAAATAATAGGTGGCTGCATTCCAACCTTGTGAAGTGCTATTACAACTACATGATTCTCATAATCTCACCAATGCATGTTAACCCATATAGCTAGACAACTCACTCTCTCTCTCTGCTGATAAACAAGTGAATGTTGGTTCCACACAGAGCCACTAATGGAACCAGGCTTGCACAATTCTGTGGACAGCATAATGATGTGCAGAAATTGTACTCGTAATAGTATTTATTGCAAGACTAGGTATATTGGCTACCTGAAATTATTCAAAAACCTACCTACCCTAGACAAACCCAGACTTATAGATTGTCCAAATATAAAAATACTCCCATGAGATCTGTAGAGAACAGTATTGGTTTCCTTCTACATACAAGATGGCCAAATACTTTGTCAAAGTGAGAAAGTGCATTAATAACTTTGTGCAAACTTCAAGACTTGCTTCTCAGACATCTCATTAAAGATATTGGCCAGAGGCATAGCTAGGGAGGAGTGGATGGGGTGGTCCGCCCCGGGCGACACTTTGAACCTTTTTGAACTTTTGCAGTTAATTCTAAAATACAGTCTCGAGAACTCATTTCCAAATATTGTAATACTACTACAAATTTTCCTCACAATTGCTGTAAGTGTTGCTAGTTGTGAGAGGAGTTTTTCTAAATAAAATAGATTAAGAATTACCTACATTATTATGAAATAGACTGCGCAGGTGTCATCGACGATTATTATTATTATTATTATTATTATTATTATGTGACACCTTCAGGGAGTCCAAAGACTCATCGAGGGAGAGTGTGCCAACAGCATCAAACGAATTACCCCGTCCAACTACTAACCATGCTCAAACTTGCTTAACTTTTTGCATGAACCATTAGTAGCAGAGGCTCTACCAATCGACCAATCTTTGCTGGCTTTGCTAACAGAAAAGCAAGAAAAATAACATTTTAGAATGTGTTGAAATTAAAGTTTTACTTCAAAAATAAACATAGTGTTTTAATTTATTTCCCTTCGTTTTGACTTTTGGTAGTATTTTTGGTGTGTATTGAGAGGGGCGGCAAACTCAGGGACTGCCCCAGGTGGCAAAAGCTCTAGCTACACCACTGATATTGGCAGAGGAGCGTTGACATACTATGGTCTCTAATGTCTCTTCAGAACTAATTTTGGCATACTATGATCCCTAATGTCTCTTCAGATCTTTTTTAAAAATAAAAATTAAAAAAAAAAAAACACCTGCAATATGCTATATTTGCCCTATTTGCCAAGCGGCATGAATATGTAACAAACGTTTTTAATATGCCTTTGTAACTAACACCCTAGAATCTATTTATCATGGAAAAAGAAAACTATTTCTACCCTTCCTTGATATTCCAGTCACTCATTACCAAACAGATTCTTATAATTTTCTATCTACCTAAAACTTACTGAAACCAGAGAGGATAACCATAATCTTTCACACTAAACAGTAGTTAACAGAACTAGAACCATTCAGACCACATCAGCCTCACAACTAAAATTAACCACACTCATGACACTTTTAGCCAATATGTCCTTCTTCCCAAAGAAAAGTCTGCCTTACAAATAAAAAAAATAATAATAATAAATAAATAAATAAATAAAATAAAATCTAATGAATCAATGTAAACTATTTGGGAACATTGATCAAGTGTAAACGGATAAGTATTTTAATACCGACTAGTTTCACCAAACTTAAGCTGTTAGCATTGTCAGGGTACAAGCACTGAGGTTAAAACATATCACAAAATAGATCTTAAGTGTAAAATCTAATGAATCCTTTAGATTTGGGGACAATGCAACAAAAAAAAAAAAAAAGCATGAGTTCTTAACAAGTTGAATGCTACTGATGACATAATGGGTAAACTTCCCACCAGTGTCAATAACTTATTTTCTCTTCAAAAATATATAACAGTTAATACATTTTTCACTTTATCACTTTACAAATTTTTCATTAGTAAAAACGTTTTCAGAGCTTGTGGTTGAAAGTTTCTAGTCCTACATGGGTAGGGAACAGCCAGCTCATTAGAAGCAAGTGACCCCAATGTCGCACTAATATCCCCAAGCAGCTATCATAAGTCAGCTACCAACTTGTCACTGCTGTCAAAATGCTCTTAGTATTTTCACTTCAATAATATACAATTGTTATTTTTTTTTCACTTTGTCACTGTAGCTACAAACTTTATAATAAAGAAAAATTATCCCATAGTTATGGATTAATACTTATTTTATATATACTATCTATGAGATATCTTTCAATAAGTTATATATCTGCTCCTGAAACAAAATAGTTTACACCTGTAAAAAAATGCCTATTAATGTTAGTACAATCTTGGTGCAGCTTGTTTCTAATAAGCTGGAACCTCCCCACTTTCACCTTCCAGTGGATCTAAAACTTTGAACCAGTAATATAGACATGCAAGCTCTGAAATCATTTTAGTACAACTCTGTTGGTCTAATTTTTTTAATTTATTTTAGAAATTTGATATGTTATTTCTCTCATTATTTGCTTCTAAAATGTGTTTAGTGAATTTCATTATAGTTATTTCATATGCCAATCTTCCCTTTCTCTTCACTTGAAATATGTGCATCAGCAAAAAACTATCATTTAGTCTGCAATGCAGGCAGTTTTTCCGGATGATCCGACTTACAGTTCCGTACTTACGAATGGGATCTCAATAATATAAGGATAATTAATAATTAAATAATTAAATTAATAATTCAGGAACTAGTTTCTTCTACACATGTAAACAAACCTGCATGGCATAAGTGGTTTGTTGGCACAGCATCTAGCAGCTAGTCTCATTGTTTATAAGGCTGTTTATGCACAGCATCACTTTCGTCTTAACTTTTTTATTCAATTTTGTGAGTCTGTGATTACCCTTATTACCATGTAACCAAAGCGAAAGTTCGCTGTAAGTCCAGGTGAGCCTGCAGCAAAGAGAAAGGTGATTACAACTGAAATGAAAGTAGAAATAATTAAGCATTCTGAGAGAGACCAGACACCATCATTCACTGGGAAAGCATTAGGCTTCAGTCGCTCAACTATCAGAACAATTATAAAGGATAAAGTAAGAATAATGGAACATGTGAAAGGCAGTGCTCCAATGAAAGCATCAATTATTCCTAAGTAGCACAGTGAATTAATTATTGAAATGGAAAAGTTATTATTGATTTGGTAAGAAGATCAAAACAAGCGTAACATTCCTATTAGCCTAGCGTTAGTGCAATCAAAGGCCTGAAGCATTTTCAACAGTTTAAAATACGTGTGTGTAGCTGCAGCAACTGAATTTCCTGAAATGTTGAAGAACATTATTGAGGAGGAGGGTTATTTTCCAGAACAAATATTTAATGTACAGGTAACCCTTGTATAATGCGGTACTTATAGAATGTGGTCTACAAATTGTGGTATCCCTTGTTCAATGTGTTTCGATATAACGTGGTCCACAATTTCTAGTAACCCTTTATTTTTATTTTTTTCATATTTTTCACCGCGGGACTTAAAAATCAAATTTTATCTTCGTTAAATTTGTGTCTGCCCATATCGTGCAAGTAGTTATAAGTATTGAATTTAGTTTTATTGTATCACTGAATAAGGTACTGTACAGAGGGCTTTTACAGTCTGTGTCATTCTCAACAAATAGTGCAATTAGAGATAGATGGAATAAAAACGGTGCTAACTAATAAATCACATGTCCCCCCCCCCCCCCTCACAGAAACTTTGCTGTATAGACTTAAGCAAAACCATATGTTGCACCGAAACACAGTATCTAACTAAAAACTATTGTCCAATTTTGTAATTATGAAATATGAAAGTGTTTTTTTTTATTGCATTTGAAATTCTCAATGTCATTATGACAGATCACAAAGGCTAACTTAAAATAAAAGACTACCAAGAATTGAAACATGCCATATAATGAATGTGTGAGTTCACCTGCCACCTCAAACGCAAACAAGAAGCCATAAAAATCAACCAAGGGTTGAAACGTTTGTGTGAGTTTAGCCAGTCAGTAATGAGAAGTTCCATTGGAACGATAAATGACACCCTGTTGTGAATGTGTTAAAACTAATAGTGAATGTTGTTATGACAGTTTCAGATGTTATGGAATTCGAATGAAGAGCATTAGCATTTCAACTCAACACTTGTCGGTGGCTTTTGTCTTTGGGTCGCGCAATCTTTTGTCAATACCACACCTTTATAGCTGCTGTCTTGTGTAAAACAAAATTCAGCTTGTACGTATTGTAACAATTTAAAAAAAACTTGAATAATTTATAAGCATATAAAAGGATATCACCTGTAAATCGTTGATGTGCCACCTCTGGCATGAGTGCCATTGGCTCACCATCTAGGGTTTACTGTATAAAGTGTTTATTGTTGAAAATTGTCTTCGTTTTCTGCCAGGAAAGCACATTTAGAATCATAAGTGTGGTATTCTCAAGCAGAGCAGTTTATTTTCTGGTGAGTTACATACATATGTAATGCTTTTTTTTTAATGTAAAAGTTTATTTTTATTGTAATGGCCACTAAAACTGCAATGAAAGGGAAAAAACCAACATTGAATTGGAAATTCGTTTCTCTCGAAGAAAAAATTAAAATCTTGGATCGGTTGAAAATTGGAGAAAAACCAGGAGTTGTTGCAAGGACTCTGAATTTAAATGAATCAACAATTTGAACAATCAAACAAAATGAACATAAAATCCAACAAAGTGTTATTGCTGGGTCAACGGTAAATGCAAAGCGTGTTGCTCGTGTTCGCGATATTCTAATAGAAAAAATGGAGAAATCTCTAATGATTTGGATAGAAGATTGCACTCAAAAGAAAATTCCTTTGGATAGACACCTTATTAAGCAAAAAGCTTTCAAAGTTTATAAACATTTAAAAGAACTTCATCAAGCTTCTTCAGAAGAAATCTCTCAGCATGGATTTTCTGCCAGTAAGGGTTGGTTCGAAAACTTTAAAAAGCGGTTTTCTTTGTATAATCTTAAAATCCAGGGAGAATCAGCATCAGCAGATGTCCGGAAATCCAGGGAGAATCAGCATCAGAAGCTTCCCGGAAATACCCAGCAGAACTTTTAAAAATCATTAAAGAAGGTGGTTACAGTGCAGATCAGATGTTCAATGCAGATGAATCTGGGTTATAATATTGGGAAAAAAAAATATCAAAATGCACCTATATTTCGAAAAATGAAAGATCAGCTCCTGGATTCAAAGTTTCAAAAGATAGAATTGCTCTACTGTTTTGCAGTAATGCATCAGGTGATTACATGACAAAACCAATGTCTATTAACCGATCTGCAAATCCTCGTGCAATGAAAGGGCTCAACAAGTCCATCCTACCTGTTTATTGGCAGGCCAACAAAAAGGCATGGGTTAGTTAAAAACTTGGCATTATTAGCATTTAGGAACAGCTAGCATGCTTGAAAACTGGTTTTTTAAGTGTTTTGTACCCGATGTAGAAAATTACACAAAGAAAAAGAATATGGACTTCAAAATTCTACTAATTTTAGATAACGCGCCAGGCTGCCCAACAAATTTAAGCCATCCGAATATTAAAATAACTTTTTTGCCATCTAATACAACTTCACTTATTCAACCACTCGACCAAGGAATAATATCAACATTTAAGTCATATTACATTCGGCGAATATTTCAATTAATTTTGGAAAAAATGGAATCTAATCAAAACATGACACGGCCTCAAGCGTGGAAAGAGTTTTCAATATTGAATTGTGTAAAAATTATTTCTCTATCCATTAAGAAATTACAACCCTCTACGCTGAATGCTTGCTGGAAAAAAATATGGCCTGAAGCTGTAATGGAACAAAATTTCGTACCTCCGGTGGATGGAGAGCTACGTCGTATAATAAACGTCGCACGCATTTTTGGTGGAGAGGGCTTTTGCGATATGGTTGAAAACAAAATTTGTGAATTAATTGATGGAGAAACAGATTTAAATGAGGAGAAACTGGTACAATTAATAGATGGCATCGAACCAAATGGCGGGGAAAGTTCTGCCGAAGATTCTGATTGTGATGAATCCGTTAGAGAATTCAGTTTAAATAAATTAGCAGAAGGATTGGACTTGGCAAGAAAGTTAGGAAGTTATTTTAGGGATAATGATCCCTCAATGGAGCGCTCGGGAAAATTCACGAGACAATTGGATATTTGTTTAGCGCCATATTATGAACTTAATAAAAAATTGCAACATAGTGGAAAGCAAAGTCTTATTACTGACTTCTTGATGACTAAATCAGCCGAAGTATGCAATGAGAATTATACAAATGATATCCAAGAGATTTCAAGTGGTGACAACCTCCGGCCACTTAAAGAACATCTACGAAATATTATTTCTGAAGACAGCGATGACGATTAAAATATGCACTGTATTTTATTGTGTCTAAAACATTTATGCATTATGTGCAATGAAATTTATGTACAATTTGTAATTTTTATAATTTTATACTACGTATTTGTCATAGTTTATGTTTCCTTAACTTACATGAATTACCTGAATTAAATAAAAATATTGTTTTTGTTGGATATGTCATTGTTGTTTATATAATTTATTTCATATAAAAAAAAATTATTTCAGAACCTAACCCTACTTTTTCAATATGATCTAAGTCTCGCATAACGCGATTTATATAATGCGCCATTTCTATGGAACCTAACATCCGCGTTATACGAAGGTTACCTGTATATGAAAGTGGATTGTTTTGGAAAAATGAAAGAACGAACTTACATCTCAAAAGAAGAAAAAAGTGCACCAGGACATAAAGAAGCAAAGGACAGACTAACCTTATTGCTTGGGGATAATGCATCCAGAGATTTTAAGCTCAAGCCATTGCTTGTTTACCACTCTGAAAATCCAAGAGCACTTCGCCGAACTATTAAAGCAGCTCTTCCCATTATTTGAAAGTCAAATTTAAGAGCCTGGATCACACTTGCCATGTTTGAAGATTGGTTCTTGAACTGTTTTATTCCTGCTGTGGAACTTTATTGTTTGGAAAAGAAAAAAATTTGCTTGCGCTGGATAATGCTCCTGGATATCCAACACCTTTAGATGATCTTCACGCTAATGTAAAGGTCGTATTTTTACCACCCAACACTACATCATTACTACAGCCAATGGACCAGCGAGTCATTCCTGCATTTAAGGCTATTACGGCATACATTCCAGCAAGCAGTCAGGGCTATGGAAGATGATGTGATGACCTCGAGAGAGTTCTGGAAGAATTATAACATTTATGATGCCATCAAAAACATTGCTGATTCTAGGGAGGAAGTGAAGCAATTAACAATGAAAGGGGGTGTGGAACAAACAGTGCCCTCAATTCTGAGTTGATTTTCATGGCTTCACAGAAGAAGACATCGCCTTCTGTCCACTATAGCTTTTCTGGATGTAGTGGATAGTGGCAATGCACTGCAATTGGACATCAACGAAAATGATGTCATTGACTTACTAGAGTCCCATTCACAAGAATTATCACAAGAAGACGAAGAATCAGAAGATTCAGAACCCAGAAAGTTTACAACAAAAGAATTAGCTGAAGCCTTTCGTCACATTGAAGCAGGATTTGCTAAGCTTGAAGAGCAAGATCCTAACATTGAGTGATTTACAAAGGTTTACCTTGCAGTTAGTGAGAACATCAGCTGCTACAAGGCCATTTATGATGAAAAAAAGGAAAAAGCTGTGAAAACAACCCTAGATACCTTTTTCAGGAAATCAATTTCCTCTCCTCCAGCAACAGAATCTGATCTTGATTCTCCAGCACCCAGTCCATCCTTCCCAGCATTATCTCTATCATCTTCTGATTAATGTTAGCCTGCCTTCTGTTTATGTTCTGTTTGTTTGAATTAAAAGAAACAGCACAATAGTTTCTGTAACTTATTATTACAGTACAGGGGTATTATTGTTATTGCCACATATGAGCCATTATAGCATTATTGTTGTTATTACTATTACCGTATATGTGCTGTTCATCAGGGATCCTAGTCGCATACAAATCCAACCTAAAGACATTCTCAGGAACGCATCTCATCCATAACCTGGGGACTGCCTGTATTTGGTACAAAAAATATGATACAAGATAACTACTAGTTGGCATCCTGATATAGATGGCCAACTATGAGTTACCTCATAGTTAGCAGTCACTATGTTAAAGATGTACACCATTCAATTTTTCACAAGAAAATTAGCTATCCGAAAACGTATAAAACGTTTTGCAATCCAGCATGAAAAACTGGAAAACAACATCTGTTCTGAATAGAGAAGAAATTGGAGAGGTAAATATCAAAAGGGGCATCTTTAAAGGAGACTCATTATCTCCTCTATCGTTTATCTTGTCATTGATCCCCGTAACCAGAATTTTAAATAAAACTGCTCATGGTTATCAAACTATGCAAAAAAGTGCAAAGATATCTCACCTTTTATACATGGACGATCTGAAGTTGTACGCAAAATCAGAGAATGAACTCTGATCATTGCTTATTACTGTGCAAGTCAAGATATATCAATGCATTTTCGCTTACACAAATGTGCAATTGCTGGAATAACAAGAGGAAAGTTTGGAGATCTGAAAGAAATTGAACTGTTCAATGGTGAAATAATCAAGGCAATAAAATACAAAGATAGTTACAAATATTTGGGAATTTTAAAAGCATCAGAAATTTTGCACAATAAGATCAAAGAAAGAACCAGAGCAGAATACATAAGACGACTATCTACTCAAAAAAAAATCCTCTTCTCCTGCAAACTGGCTTAATTTGATTAAACTGAAAGATTGCCAACATTGACTTCAAAACCTGCTTTTAATTTTCTTCAATTATGAAGATGCAAATTTAAATCTTAAAGCTGAACTTTGTCAGAGCTCTACAACAATTCCCTCTTCTTGTCCTAACCTAAGTAAATAACTATAGAAAGTTTTATCACTGGGTCAGAAAGTAAATTAAAATTTAACAAGGAATTATATTTTATTTTTTATCTTAAACAAAAGCATAAGTAAAAAAAAAGTGTTTGTAAGAAGTATTTTTACAACAAGGCTACTCATACAGAGGCAGTGTTGACTAACCAAAATATGGGAAACCCTTTGAGATCCCAATTTACAACCAAGGCTCCAACAGGCAACCAAAAGAGGACACAATTAGGACCCCACACAATTAGGACGCTGGCCTTTCATCAACATTTCACTTAGTTTTGTGTTACAAGTTTAATACTGTATTCCCTGAAGATGTCTGTGACTGAGACAAAATACTGGAAGAATTAAATAATGTTTTTAAATTAAATAATCCTTTTCCAGTGCTGTTTTACTCCATTAAGCCTCCAACTTGGGTTCCTCCTAGCACTTCCTTAACATGAGGTGATGGATGCAGCTTAAGCTGGATGAAGGATAAAACAAATCTTGAATGGAAATCAGAATATTTTCAAAAGATGGGTGAAGCAGGATTTTTCTTCCAAGTAATAAGACAGGACTGTGTTTTGATGGCATTGAAATTCACTATCTTCACCCAACTTGAGAATGGGGAGATCAGAGATTAAGACATTGATTATAGATTTGAAAGCTTAAATCACTGGAGTAATGCAGGGTATCTACCCTGCATTACTCCAGTGATTTAAGCTATTTAAGCTTCAGAATGAAGATGAGAAATGGAAAATACAGTTACTAACAAAATTATGAATATGAACTATGAATTAGAGAATACCATTGATGTATAACAGGAAGGATATGGATGAGAATATAGAGCCCTGGGGTACTCCAACATTGATAAAGAAATCTGATGAGATAAACAAACCAGAAGAAATCTGAATAAACAACCAGAAGGAAAACAAGCAATCCAATCACAAAGGATAGGAAGGAAACCATAAGATGGTAACCTGCTTGATGCCAGACATGATCAAATGTCTTAAAAGTATCAAAAGAGTGTCCATGAGGTTTTCTCAAAATCATTCTATAGCCTGTATCCAAAGGTGGTTAACGGGTAATTATTAAGTGATGAGGTCTGTGAAGAATGAGAATGGCAGAATCGATATTACCGATTTAAAATTAAATGAAAAATCCCCAGGTAGTGAAGAAGCTGTAGCTGATGACGGTTTTCATAACTTGAGAGTAGAGGTGGTAGGGATGAAAGTTTGATAGTTAACTTTCATCTTTTTTTAGGGGCAGAATGGATAAAAACTTGCTTCATCTATACAGATGAATGTGACAGCTTATATAGGAGATACAGGATGGGTGTTAATTCTGGAACACAAGTTCTGAGCACAAATGAAGGAATGCCATCCAGACCAGGAGACTTATTTGTATCAAGACTCATGAGGATTTTTTTGATGTCCTGGCAAAAGATCAGAAGAGATATGCAGTGAACAGTTAGTGATGTTGCAGGAGGTGATTTGCTCTGGTCATCCATACAAGAGTTGGAGGATAAAATTGATATCAACAGATGTGCCTTATTTTTAGGAATGTTATCATCGTGTGCAAGCTGTGCCCAACAACCTTGGTGAGGGACCAGAAGGCTTGAATGCATTTTTGCAGGAGGAGAGAAGTTTGTTGCATTTGGCCCTTACAAAGTCAACTTTAGATTTGTTGATGAATTTCTTAAACTTGTTTAGCAATGTAATGAGAAGAGTGAGAGGTGGGAGTTTTGCTTGAGCCATTGAATATATGCTGTATTTGTATCATGGAAAGAGTAGTCAGTCCATGGGAAAAAACGTAGAAATTCCAAAAATCATTCCACTTGACACTAATGTAATACCATAGCCTCATACATTATAGTATTACACTGATGTAATACTATAGTGTATGAGGCTGAGTTGGGCTGGGTAGAAATCGACATGTAGAGAAGATGTGGGTAAGATTATGGTCAAAGTTGCCAGAATGTTGAATGAATGAATGAACGATGAGGAACGATGAGAACAATGAACTGGTAGTCTGGGTGGTAAGTAGACTATTTGGATCACATTATGAAGCAAAGTAATGTTAAACTTGATATCAAATTCAGTAAATTCTGCTCTGCTCTTTATGCAGATGATGTATTACGCATAAGTAAATCCAGCAGAAGTTATTAAGATTCTTCAACTAAGGTGAATGACTACTGTAAAAAAGTTCACTAGAAAAATCAGCAATAAAACAAAAACTATAAAAATAGCAAGCTCATGGGCAAACATAGACTGTATTCTCAATGGAGAACCTATAGAACAAGTAAAATATCCCTGTTATTCAGATGTACAATTTTAGTGAAGATGGAAAATTAAATTTGGAACTTGGTAAAAGAATAAAATTGGTATGGTGAGAAGTCAGCTGAATAAATTTATAATAAAGTTAACCAACATATTAATTTCAACTTATGAATCTGTGAGTTCAGTTGAAAATAAAATAGCTAATTAAAAACTAGAACCATATATTAAAAAAATATATATGGGAGTGAACAGATGACCTTAATGGCAGAATATTAAAAATGAAAGCATCATGAAGAAACTTGGCATTATTAGCATTTAGGAATATGTGAGCAGAGCTAATCTAGGTAGATAAGCTCTGCTCACACATTCCTGAGGAGTTTAGTCACAGGATGGCAGGAAAAAAGAATCAGAGTAAAATCTAGGTAGATTGATGCTGTTGGTAGTGTTTTGGAAGAATGCAATGTTATGGAGTCCTGACAAGTCATGTTCAATGAAAATTATTAAGAAGCTAACAATGCAAACCTAATCATGTGCTGCAATCACAGTATCCTATACACCCTTTGATACATATCAGGAATTTAATGATGATCTAAGAAAACTCAGAAGATAAAGAAATCAGAGAACAAAGATTACCTTCATAAGTTAACTCACAAAACATTGTTCACAAAAAAGGAAGATGTGAGAATGACATCAATCCAAAATTCTAATAAAAATCAAAGGAGTAGCTTCAAAAATTGAATCTACTTAGTTTAACTACAGGGATTAACAAATTAATCACACAGACATACAATGCTACAAAAGATAGAAGTGAGCATTTATAATTTTACTCTGATTAATATTCCAACATTATAATATGATTTTTTCTTCAGAGGGCAGTTACCAGACTGATGAAAAGTTGATAACATATTCTAATATCAGGAATGGTACTATATGTGAAAGGGAAGTACTCCATTGAAGTTATACTATATGAAAAGTCTCAGTAATAATTCTAGCAGTCAAGTGTGCAGAAGTACACATTTACTCAACTCCATCCATTTGAGCTTCTCCTGTGAATTCCAACTTTTCACAGAAGAGGTTGGAGACTAATATAAAAATTCAGTCACAATTTTTTTTTAATTGCATATTTTAGGCACATTGGCATATTTTTAAATTATCAAAAGCAACTACAAATATAGAAAAATTCTGATTGGCTGTAACATAAGATACACCTTCACAAATTAAAAATACCTGTGGAATACATCCTGCTCAGAACTCAGATTAATCTGGCTTGATAAACTAGGATCTACCTTTTCTTTCAATTTATCTTCAAGCTATTTGTAAAATTATTTTAAAAAATTAAAAAGAATTTTTCAAACCATAATTATTATATTTCTATTATATGCAAATATAATACAAAAGAAAGTATTAATTATGGTATATAATTTCTTTATATATATTACTTCATTTTTAATTATTCAGATACAGTCCAATCTGACTACAGTATATGCTTAGTTTGTTTGTAAATGCTACACTTTAGGTGTACTGCAACAAACTGATAAAAAGTCTCAGGCAAAACCATTTAACATCAATATTATTTAAAGAAAATTTTCTATAGCCAGTTTTTTACTTACTTTCTGTGATCTTCCACTAAATTTCTATAACAAACCATTCCTTTTGTACTTATTAGTTTGCAATAATAAGAACTGACTGTATGTCATATACACTGCTTGGAAAGAAGACACCGAACATCCCAATGGGCAAGGTGCATTGTGCCATGTAATGAGTCGTGTTTGTAGCTGGTATAAATTGGAAGAATATGATGATCCCAAGTCAGTGCAACTGTGTCCGGGTGAAATGGCTGCGAGAAGGGTACTAACGGAGTTTGAAAGAAATGTTGTGATAGGATGCCATCTTGCAGGCCTATCTGTGTGGCATATTGTTGACAAATTGGGCCTTCCCAGGTCAACAATCAGTGATACCATACTAATATGGAAGCACAGGGAATCAATTACAAGTGCTACCTGCACTGGATGATCCACTATACTCACCGAACATGACTGTAGAGTGCTATGAGAGATGACATACAAAAACCACCATTTATCAGCCAACACATTGAATGTGAAGTTCCAGGCATTGACTAGAACATGAATCTACACAAAAACATTTAGAACTGAGACTTGCAACATCGGTTTCCATGGTAGGACCACAATATGCAAGCTCCACAATACCCGAACCAACATGCAGCATCATTGTCAGTGGTGTAAAGAGTATGTACAATGAGACATAGAAGCTTGAAAAGCTGTGATATGGAGCGATGAATCATGCTACACTCTCTACTGAGCATATGGATGGGTGTAAGTGTGGAGAATGCTTCGTGAACATCGCTTACAAGAGTGCATAACTCCAACTATGAAATTTGGAGGTGGCAGTGTAATGGTATAGTCCTGTTTTTCCTATTTTGGCCTTGGAACTCTGTTTGTGGTGTCATGAACGTTGAACTCTGAGAGGCAGTTGAACATTCTGAACAATGCAATGCTGCCAACTTTGTAGCATTTCTATGGAACTGAACTATAGTCTCTTTCAGAAAAACAATGCATCATATCATAAGGCTGCTGCAACTGCATGGTTTGTGGACATGGACACCACACTTTACTGGTCTCATAGTCGTGATTTCAACCCTACTGAATATCTGTGGGATGAACTCTAGTGCCTGGTGAGGTCAACAGACATCGACTCCACAACAGTCCAGGACCTCATTACATGCCTACAGGAAGAATGGTCCAAAACTTCCATTGATTGCTATCGTATGCTTGTGAAAAGTATGCGCCACAGCGAAAGGAGGGTCCTACATCTTATTAAGATGGGTGTGTAAAATAATCATAATTTATAATTATGAATCTTTTTACAATTATTTCTCTGTTAGTATATTATTAGTTTTGGTTTCATAACATGTATATCAGCATTTGTGATGTGCCCAGTATTGATATTATTGTCAAAATGAAATGTAAAGAATTTGAAAAATTTATGTACTTACTAGATTTTGATAGTTGCGTTACTTTCAAATTTTTTATTGTAATTAAAAAAGCGTTGAGGAATTTGTGGTGGTTTGTTTAGATATTCTATTTACACTAACAGAGACAAATGTCAGCTATTATACATAACTTCTCGCTTGACACTTGCATGGAGTGCGCATGCTTGCCGAGGAGTTTGATGGGTGATTGACAGCTGACAGAGAGAGAGCATTCGGTATCAGGGTAATGAGGAAAACAAGAGAGAGAGAGAGAGAGCTAATGGAAGCTTAAGAATGCAGACTGGAGAAATTTTGTTCTTAGGAAGTTTTTAAGTTTTACGTGACAGTTGAAAGAATATTAATATAAGATTCCGAAAAGAAATCGTAAAACTGTGAGTCTTTAACTGGAGGAATTGTGACTGTCAACAAGCATTTAGTAAATAAAAGAAGATATTGCAGTCGGCATTCTAATTGAATGCTCAAGGAAAGGCTGAATGGAAAATTTCATCCTCTGTCTTAAGGACACCGGATCACTATGGAAAAAGTAATAGGTGAAATTTGAAATTGTAAAGTGGCTTAACATGTAAAGCTCTAATTATATGAAGTAATAGAAGAAACTTCTTTCTCCGGTACAAAAACTAATAAATTGTGCATCAAATTGAACTGCAAGAGTATTTATACTTCAGTGAGACAGGAGGAATAATATTGTATGCTACATAAAAGTGATAAGAAAGGATCCCATGGAAAAGAAGAAGAAAATTAGGTATAGTTTCTGGGAAAATTACCATGCTACTCCTCTTAAACACTATTATTAAAATTATGGCTATTATAGCCTGTTTTTGTTTAGGATTGTCCCTTATTTTAAATACATTGGCTATAATTACTCAAAAAAGGGTATATATATTTTAGGGCATTATGGGTGAGTATAGAAGGCAATTATAGCAGAATAAAAGAGGTGGGAAAATTTTGTACATACCTTGTTTTGATACTGGGATGTCTTCCAATTCCATGATCCTGCTGAAGGTTGTTTATAACGAGAGGGGGAGGGAAGGAGGAAGGGAGCGTGGAGGGGGTTGATGCGGGAAAAATAAATTTGGAAACCCGGGTTTTGTATTAATAATATATATATATATAAATATATATATATTATTGTGTTTAAGTGCGCTTTTGGGGGGGGGGGAAGGTTTACTTATGGAGAAACTGGGGCAGGGGAGAGTTTTAAGGGGTGTGGACCGTTTCAGTCAGAAAATGTTTATATTTTTGGAAAAGGTCCTAATAAAGAAACTGATGAACATGACTACCAGACTAAACACCTTGTGAAAACAAGGTGTTTAGTCTGGTAGGCATGACTGAGTATATGTCAAAATCCAATAATAGAATGAGTCAGAATGAATGATTTTAATATTTTTAGATAATAAAATCCATTAAGTGTAGATTTATTTTAGAAGGCCTTGGATCCAGTTAATTTTGTAATTATTTATGTAATTTTGTTTAAAGTGTATATATTGTTTAAGTTTTATTAAATGTGTATGTTTTTGTATTTGGTCTTGAGTCAGTGATTTTCTGGATTCTAAAAGAAACAGTTAAAATCATTGCACCAATCGGAAACACTCAGAGTATAAAAATCTCTTTATAGAGATGAAATAAAATAAACAATTTCTTTACAGTTGCATTGGCTGTTTGTTCCTCACACTATGGTGTCCGTTGACTTCTTTCCAAGTAGTTTTTGGTCTCTACTACATCTTTCTGAGTAAATAATTATATGCAATTGCATTCAAGTCTGCTTGTATTTTGAGTATTAGCATATCCCCTCTAACAAGTATAAGAAACACATTATAGACAATTACAGAATAACGATACTGAGAGAGACAGAGAGAAATTTTCTTATAACCATCGCCTTTAAAAAAAATACTAACCTCCATGCCATTCTTTAGTGGAATAAGGGCTGATCATCTTAGAAAAAGCTACCAAAATGCAGTGTTGCCTTCTTTCTTACAAGAAAGGACATCAACCTTTCCTTAACTTTAATAATACACAAACCACCAGAGAGGATTAGATTTCTCTGTTGCTCTCCTGAGTGAATTCTGGTCTTTTCTAATATAAGCACATCACATTACAGGTATCCTTTGATTAACACGATTAATTAATCCCTCGATGTTACCGCATATATCAAAATCGTGTTAATCAAATATAATAATCAATGATAAAAATTACAATTCGTCCATAATCGATTACTGTATTAATAATTCTTTTTATGTTGTACTCCTTTAGGAAAGATAAAAAATGAATGCAAAGTAAATGTTTAGTAAATGCTTATACCTACATTAGTTATTGGAATTTTTTTATCAAAAAAAGTTATCAAGAGTTGTTTGAACAGTTTTAGTTTTTCTCTCTAGACCTCAGCAAACATTCTTCGATTAACATCTGGATCCATATCCATTACTTGCTGTTTTAAGCGATTCTAAATTGTGAAATATTCCATCCGGTTCTTTGATTGTTATCTCCTTTAGAACTTCACCTTCACATTCCATTTGTTTGTTGTCTTCATATGTGAGCTGTTCAATTTCAAGAAGATCGTTGTCACTGAAATCTTTTGAGTCTGAATCCAATAATTCTTTAACATCTTCTGCATCAACACCATCAAAACCAAAGTCTTCACCAATTGCAATGATTTCTTCAACCATGTTGTTCACAGGATTTTGAAAACCACCTAAGCTCATTCTGGCAAAAGGTTTTTCCAAACAGCTCTCATGCAGTTAAAAGACACTTGCTCTCACAAGTCACGAATGTTTTCATTTGCATGTTTAATGTTAAAATTATTTGAAAATTCTTGTAGCTTAATCGCATTTCTCCCATTGTTGTTTCTACTGCCTTTGAGAATGTCTTTTTAAGAAAATTGGCTTTGAAAGTTGCAATGAAGCCCATGTGCATGGGTTGTAGCAATGGTGTCGTATTTGGTAGAAAAAATAAAATTTTCACATTTTATTTTTTCACAATTTACACAGATCATTAAGAGAATTTGGATGACCAAGTGCATTATCTAAACTCAAAGTTCTGCTGTATTTTTTAAATACGCCAGAACAATTGGTGCTTGTAATATACCCACTCTTAATGCTTAATGGAAGGAATAACGTCATCTGCTTACGACTTTCTTTTTCTCGACCAGGAAACACTCCTCGAGGCTTGCATGTTTTTGCATGGTAAATTTAAAGGTGCATTAATCAAAACTCTTGCTGCGTATATCAAGATTGTCGCAATTAATTTCGCTGTGTTAATCAAATCCTGCATTAAGCAAGGGATACCTGTACTAGCTTCATCAGTTTAAAAAAAACTAGGTATTCTTTTCCATTTAAGACACTACTAATTTCATGCAAATTCCAAATCAGCTGCCCATTCTTAGAATAGCATTCATATGTTTGGGAAGGTGCACCTAAACCCTCCTTAAAACTACTTGATACTATCCAGAGGAGAGTGACTGGACTGACAGATGATACCTTCCTTGTGGACTCACTCAAACCACTATCTCACAGATGGTTTTCACTTTGAGTGTCTTTTCTACAAGTACGTCTATAGACTTTGTTCCAGTGAAGTGACTTTCTTCATTCCTCTGCTTTACATTGGGTTTTTAAAATCATGAGCAGCAGCTGCCCAACATATCTCTTTGCAGTCTGGCCGAGAGGTACTGTAACTGAAGCATGAAAGGTTTATCCAACCTCTCAATTTTTTAATCTCCATTCATAGAACTAAAATAAAGAATTTTTTATTAACTAATGCTGTATTACAGACTATGAATCTTTAGTGTAGGACTTTTATTATATATTCCCCCCACCCCACCACCAAACACATACTGATGTACTATAGGTTTTGCAACCATGTATAGGATTTATATTTAAAAAAACTATACATTTCATGGACAGGACTATAAAATCTATCTATATATATTATTTTTTTTTATAGTCCTCCCATGAAAGGTTGTAAACTTATAACACATTAGTCTTGTAAGTGGCTATGGGTTAGATAATCATTATGCTAGAATTAAAATAAAGAAGTGCCTCTGTAGCACACTGGAAGAAGAATAGCACATTGTGTCCTTAGATTGGAAAAGAATTAAATTCAATTCAAGTCATGATGAGAAAAATTGTTATATGAACTTTTTCAATTGAAGATGAGTTAGTCGATCTCGTATGCAGAGGTAGCAGGATTTTTCCCTCCTGGAAAACTCAGGTTTTTCATCTCACCTAGAGGCAAATGAGAACATGTACAATTTACAGACAACATATACTAGTGGTGGGCAGTAGATGGTGCTGTGTGTTTATGGTAGCAGTGTCATGTAGTTTGGAAGATTAAGCAAGTGAGATGATGAGTTGTAGTGGAGTAGTGTGCCTTACCACGATGAGTCCTTGGACTCCATGGAGGTGTCATGTAACAATAATAATAATCCAACAAATCTGCTCTAGACCAAACATTAGTTCTTTAAGCTGCAACGGACTTCTAATAAACAATGTAGTAATTCTGCATAGGCAATGAAAATAATTTACTAACTGAAGACTTGGCAAGTGAAATGAATTTATAAGAAAATTACATAACATTGCTTTAATATCATAGTACTCATTTTAACATTTCAGATTGTGTCCACAAATAATACATTGAAAATATTTAAACATCTTAATTTACAGCAAAATTTTCACACTGTTAAGCAAACTGTACTTGTTTGCCTTTCAAAACAGGCTTTATATTAAAATACAATTTAAAGAATAAATTTTCCTTATTTCCAATAAGACTTTATTTTATTTTATTTTTTAATATTATATCACTAATTATGTTTTAACATAACATCTCAGATGAGATCTCAAGCTAGCAGCCTGCAGAATGACAGTGAAATCCATAGTTATTTATTCTACATTTTAAATCTGCATTATTTAATGATGGTCTGTTATTTTCAGACTACAACATCTGATGTATTTCAAGATAAATATTATCAGTAATCATTTACTTGTGCATTTACATTTATCTGATTATCCAAGTATGTCACAAGTACCTTTAAAAGCTCATATCATTTCCTTCCGAAATAATGTTAACTTTCACTGAAATTATTTTTGAATGAACCTCACTTGTTTTTTGTTTTATGGAATTACAGCTACCATAACTAAGGCTATTAGGCAAGCGCACTGATCTGTTAATTGTGCATATGCATTGGTCAGTTTCCTTGTTTTACAGGATGAAAACCTAAGTTATAGTAAGGAAAACCCTACCACCTTCATATGAGACCAGTTAACTTTTTATGTATGCCTTTCCAACCAAAGGACACTGTCGATACTAAATGAGCTACAGAGTAAATAAACTACTAACTCCATTATAAGTCACAAAATTTACATATTATGTAGAGTTTCATTATATGGTACTGTGCCATATAAAGAAGATAATAGAAGTAGGTTGAAATGCTAACCTACTGAAAGATTGGTTATTTGATGAATGCATAACAGAGATCACTTTATATATATAGGGATGCTTTAAGGATTAGAGATGGATAACTGGGAGGAGATCTAATGTCCCAATCTTCACCTTCTCGTAGTGCACTCCATTAGTACATATCTACCTGAATACCAAACGAATGAGGATGGGCTGTCGATTTGGAATTTAACCGATCAAATTGTACTCATTGGATTAAACCAAAATGTAAAATGATGGCACATGACAGAATTACATGCCAGCTGGGGTATCATCATGGTCAAATTGTAAATTATATAAATAGCCCTATTTTGAAATTTTCAATTTTCCAAATGGGATTACTTTATCATGCCATACCAGATAGTTCCTTCCATTATAAATATGCAGTGAATCAAAGAAGGCAATGAATTGTGTAATAGTGTTACGCTGTTCAAATATGTTAGTAACTGGTAAACGAAATCTGTTACTTATTTGAACAAGGATCAGGTCTCAATACTTTAAAGGAATTACAAAGGAGAGTTTACTAGTTCAGTACCATGCCAACAATGCATGCATGGATGAAATCTGAATTTTTTAAGAATTGGCTTATGAATTGGGACATAGAATTGCAATAGAAAAATTTTACTGGTTACTGACAATACTGCTAAGGATATCAGTCAAAAATCTTTTCCAATCAATACCATTTATGGTATTGAGTGTAAAAGATGTAAAAGTGACATAAAAGCAAGAATAGCGATGGGAAGAGATGCCTTTAATAGAAAATGGAATTTATTTAGAAGTAAAATGGATAGAAACCTAAAGAAAAGCCTAATAAAATCTTATGTCTGGAGTGTTGCTCTCTATGCAGCTGAAACTTAACATTGAAGAAAGAAGAAAATTAAGATTTTGGAAAGCTTTGAGATGTGAATTTGGAGAAGGATGGAAAAAATCAAATGGACAGATAAAATAACTAATGAAGAGGTTTTAAAAAGAGTAGAAAAAGAAAGAAGTCTGTTAAGGAGGATAAAAAGAAAAAAAGGGAAACTGAATCAGACATATTCTGAGAGGGAATGGAATCATCAGAGATGCCATCAAAGTAAAAATAGATGGAAAAAGACCCAGAGGAAGAGTAAGGAAAACAATGCTAGATGACATGCTGAATGGAGACAGGTACACAACCTTGAAAGAGAAGGCTCAGAACAGAAGAGAGTGGAAGGAAAGTTTTTGCTACTAAGAGATGAACCTGCTCAATTGCAGAATATCAAGAAGAAGACCATTTATGGTGGACAGTTGCTGAGGAATAAGCAACAAGATGATTCAAAATTATTTTGTTAACTGTGGTTAGCAAATTAAAGTAAATAACAGCATTCATTCATTCACAGATATGTCAGATACAGCCAATGATGAAAATGACATCCCATTAGGTGAGCAACATCAGAAACTCTGAATTGCATTAAATGATGATAATCTGCAATACTATAATGAAAATGAAGATTTTTGAGGATGAAATTGTGGATAAATTTGCAGCAAATCAGAAGATATTAGAACAAGAAAGTGATGAGGATATCATTCCTGAGCTTGAACAAGTGACTACCCAGGACACTAGAAAATTTATTGCTGGATTATGGCTATTTCATGCAGGAAAGTAGTGACATATCTGCACTAAATACATGTGCTGATTTTGTTCAACTGCAGTAAATCAAAAAACGACATTCTACACTCCATCAATTCCTAGAATGTCATTAATGCTAATAAGCAGCAAATGCATGTTTAATATGTATATAAATGAAATTATTTTTATGGTAAATATTTTACTTTAATTAAAGCCAATTGTTTATCTGTAAATGTAATTTTGCTACTTAATAAACTGAAAATTGTCTAAGTGGCATCATCAATGACCAAGACCTACTGTGCCTGTATCCATTTTGTTCTTCAAACCGAAAAGCATGACAGATATTTTTATGTCTTCTAATAAATTATTGAGTTGTAAGTCAGTAGTTAGAATTGAAGGAAGTACAGGAAGATGGTGTCATGTTAAATCCAGTGTGAGACAAGGATGTACATTATCCCCTCTGTTATTATCTATTGGATCACATTATGAAGGAAAGTGGTATTAAACCTGATATCAAAACTGGAGATGTTAATGTCAGCTCTTTGCTTTATGCGGACGATGTTATATTTCTAAATAAATCTGCTACAAGTCTGCAAGATTCCCTGACTAAATTGAATAACTGTTGTAATAGGTATGGTATGAAGGTCAGCAATAAAAAGACAAAAACAATGAAAATAGGCAAAATCGTTGAAAATGTCAACTGAGTTTTGAACGGAGAACCTGGGGAACAAGTAAAACATTTCACTTAGGCACGATTTTTAGTGAAGATGGTAGATTAAATATAAAAATAGACAGGAATCAACAAAGCTGATATGGTAGGAAGTCAATTGAATAAATTCATATGGAATAAGAGAGAAATTAGTCGGAACACTAAATTAGCTGTATATACAAGACAGTGTTCAAACCGATTTTAACTTATGGATCTGAGAGCTGGGTCAGAAGTAAAACACTTGACCAAAGACTAGAGACCGCAGATATGAGAGTCCTGAGAAAGATTAGAGGCGTGAACAGATGGCATCAATGGCAATATCATATTAAAAACGAGGATATTAGGAAAGAACTTGACATTATACCACATTGGTGGAACTGTACTCCAAGAGATTGATGAGGCCAGGGACTTGGGAGTGTTGGTGGATAGGGAGATGAAGTTTAGGGGAGCACATTGCAAAAGTAGCTAAATCAGCTCATCAACTCACTTGGTTGTTGAAAAATACCTTGACGAGCAGAGACAAGCAAGTTATTGTACCTCTGTACCGAACCTTGATAAGACCTCATCTCGACTACTGTGCTCAGATTTGGTCACCTCGGTTCCTTCTTGATGGGGAGGAGGTGGAGAGGATCCAGAGGCAAGTGACTAAGATGATAACAGGTCTATGGAATGAACCATATGAGAATAGGTTGAAGATTTGTGGGTTGCAGAAACTAGTTGATAGGCGGAGGAGGGGAGATATGATTGAGACATTCAAATTGCTAAAGGGTTTCTATAGGATTAATTCAGGAGATATATTTTGAGATCAGGACTGGTGGTGGGAGAACTAGGGGACACCTATGGAAGCTGGGCAAGAGTGTGGTAAGCAGGGGTGTTAGAGCTGGGTTCTTTACTTTTAGTGTGGTAAATGAGTGGAATAAGCTGCCAGAGTCTGTTGTGGGTGCTATGACTATGACGGTGAACGAGTTCAAGACAAGGTATGATAGATACTGTGAGAATGTAATCGCATAGTTGTGTGGACATGATGTTTAGGGCCTCCCTCGATGAGTCTAAGGACTCCTGGAGTCGCCCGAAATAATAATAATAATAATAATAATAACATTGTCAGCATCCAGGAATGGATTAGCAGAGCTAATCTCAGGTGGTATGGTCACTTAAATAGAATGGGTGAGGAAAGATTAGCAAAACAAGTGTTCTCCACAAGGTTGGCAGAAAAACGACCAAGAGGAAGACCAAGATATAGGTGGATTGATACTGTACAAAGTGCCTTAGACCAGCGCTTCCCAAACTGTGGGTCGCGGCTCCCTTGGGGGCCGTAGGTTTTGTTGAGGGGGACCAGTTTAAAATAAAAAAAAAGTAACAAGGCAGTGGTTAATTGTATTTACTTCGGATGCTCTCCAGGGAAGTTCCAAATCTTCCTGTCCCTTTCATCACGCGTTCATAATCAGGGACTGTTGATATTGACTTTATATACATATCAAAACTCGTTTTCTATTATCACTGTCATCCGAGCTAGTTTTCTGTTACCAATAAAAGTTTCACATATACTTCACACATGAAAAAAAGCTTAAACAAGTTCATGTGGGGAGATAGTAACTTGCTTGCAGTGGTAAACAACACACCCTCCCTAACAGCCACTATACTGCAGAGGCAATAAAAATAAGTACTTTTATTATGCCAGTGAATAAGGTATGAGGAGTCTGTGTAATATATTTCTCAAAATAGTGCAATTAGAGACCACTGGGATAAAAACACACAAATTAATGAATCACATGTCCCCTCATACAGAAACTATGCTGTATAGACTGAAACAAAACCATATATTGCATGGGCAAACACAGTATCTAACTAAAAACTATTGTCATTAATTAGATGTGTGTGAGTTCGATTTCCGAAGGCAGAAATAAAATTCAACCGAACGTGTTAAAATTCGTAAAAGTGTTAAAACTAAGTAATATATATATATATAATGAATGTTATGGCAGTTTCACATATGGAATTCAGTTGAAGAGAGTTAGCATTTCAACTCAATTGTCAGCTATGCTTTTATCTTTCGGTTGCGCAATCTTTTGTTAATACCGCACCAATCATATGCACGTTTTAATAACTTGCCTTTGCTGTCTGTTTCACGTTAGGCTTAATTACCGTAAAGGGAGAAAAGTCACAAAAGAGAAAAATGTTCCTGGTCCGGGGATTTCCTTATTCAGGTAATATTCACTAATTTCATGTTATCAGTCTGTGGTGTCCAGTATCGGTAAGTGGTGATATTATTTGATCTATTCTACATTAAAAAATTTAACCCTGAGATGGATAAGTGGCTGATAAAAAATTTTAAAAAATTCCCACGAAGAATCAGAAGAAGCAGAAACAGACTCAAAAAAAAAAAGGACAGTATTTCATATTTTACCAGAACAGCCCGCATAGTCTTCATAACCAAATGGTAAGAGGCAAAAAATGTAATATATGCATTTGATTTTTGCAATATTCGCTGTGTATGTTTTGTATTGAATATAAATACAATAAATATTATAATAATATATCTCTCTATTACGATTTTTTTTCGAGTGGGGCCATGAAATATTTTAATTTTGCAAAGGGGGCCCTGACATCCAGAAGTTTGGGAAGCACTGCCTTAGACAATAGAAATATAAGATCTGATAATGTTTTAGTCTTGGCAAGTAACAGACTGATTTGGAGGACAATTGTACATAGGAAGTTAGTAATGATGTAAATTTTTCATGTAGTACTATCATATCCTGTACACCCCTTGAGGGTACATGGCAGGAATTTGATGATGATTAAATTATTTTACTATAAATTTTATATGCACTGTTCAAAATACAGAAT
Organism: Typopeltis vanoorti; assembly: GCF_054136105.1. NCBI lineage: Eukaryota > Metazoa > Arthropoda > Arachnida > Uropygi > Thelyphonidae > Typopeltis > Typopeltis vanoorti. The sequence goes on from NC_143571.1 coordinate 5,823,606, forward strand.
AATTGCTCAAAATTTCACTTTTTTTATTTTATTTTAAATATAGAAAGAACTCTGGCTTTATGCCATCCACTTGGATTATACAATTTTTCCAACAGTTATTCAATAAATTTAGGAACTTTCTATATAATAGATTGCCTTCATACTTAATAAGTTTTTTATTCCATTAATGCCTGCAGGTTTTCAGTTTTTGACATTTTCAGTATTTTTTGAAGTTCTTACATATCTACTGGGACTATATATCAGTATTCACTTCAAGTATGTTGTTATTGAAACTTCTAGAGTATAATTCAAGTAATTCAAGGATCTGTAGTGTTTTGATCCACTGACATTTGCTTTACATTACCCATTCTTTACAATTTAAAACTTTCATATAATTTGTCAACTATGAACATAATCTTCAATATTACTGACAAATCTGTCCCAAAATTCCTTGTGGGATAAATAAATATAGAAATACATATTATATTTCTATATTTATTATTTACTACATTTGGCTATAAACTGCTTTAAGTTTTATACACTTCATCTATCTTGTTGTCATGATAAGAGACTTAAAGGTAGCAATGATATTACTTTGGATTAGAGAAAGTTGTTGGATGTTTTTTTTTTTCACTTGGTTATACTATAAATTAAAGATATGAAGAAATTATATACTTGGTTTAATCCTTTATTTAAGTGTAAGCAAACAAAGTTTGCACCTGAAGTATTTCAGGAATGGGCCAACTCGTATAAAGAAGCTAAGACTTCACATTACTTACCTTAGTATCGCAGAATGCAAAGCACATCTCCTTGCAGAGATGTATAATGCTATGCATTATGGGAAGGGTCACAACCCAGACCGGTTTCGACCTTTATTGAGGTCTCTTCAGTGGGAGCCAGACCCAGAGGTGATACTAAGGTTGAAGTAATGCAGAACTCATATTTTCATATACGAGTTGCCAAAAGGTGTCACACCTTATTATTAAATTACTCTTCAATATAAATCTAATAAAATCTTTAATTTATAGTATAACCAAGTGAAAAAACTTCCAACAACTTTCTCTAATCCAGAGTAATTTAGTAGTAGCCTAGTTACTCAAATGGGACAGGTTGGATGGGAATTTGCATAAAGTTGGTATCCTTTCCAAGATTCATTCTATAAACAGAAGAACAGAATAATTTATTGAGTTACTAATATTTTACCCGATTTCTAACCAGAATCTTCAGACCCCGAAATTACAACTGTAGTAAACACAAAGCACTAATTGTTGTAGAAACCATTCAAATTGTAACTGAAAAGGGAAACTAATGTCTATTGTGTTTCTAGAGGATGGATAAAAACAAAGTTAATTCATTGAATTCAAGCTAAATGCAGTCTAAGAATGACTGCATTTAGCCTGAATTTAATGAATTCAGATCTCTAAATCTTCGGCAATTAATGCAGCCATACTTGTAGATGTTAAGGGAGTGTTTCATAGCTGATGCTGATTCTAAAAGTAGTCTCTCAGATCTATAACAACTTTTTCTTCTTCTTCATCCCATAGTCCACAAAGAACCATAGAGTATATATTAGGAAATACTCCACCAAGTCTTTGATTGACATTTTGTTTTCAGCTATGTACGTGAAGCACCTGTTCCATATTTTATATTGTCTATCGAATTTATTCTAGATCTGCTTTTATTCAGGTTCCTGGAATAAGTCCTTCAAGAACTTGCATTGTTAGACCATTTGATCTGCAGATATCACCAAGCCACCTAAGTTGTTTCCTTGGAATATTAGTTATGATGTTATCTCTTGGACTGGCGAAATACCTGATTCTTTGTCTTATTTCAAAATTTGTGATGCGATCAGTGTATGGCATCTTTAGGAGTCATCTATAGTACTTCCTTTCAAATGCCAGCAACTCCTTTTCATCTTCTTTTAGGAGTCGAAGTTTCACTTCCATACAGAAGTACTGAATTAGCTAGTGTATCAATAAGGCATAATATGTTTGTAATTGTAAGCTTGTGCTCCAAAGCTCCAAAGTGGATTTAGTTTTTGGAGTGCTGTTGTTGCTTTTGAAATTTCTGTTCTAATATCCTGTCTTGATCTTCCATCTTTATTAAAGATGGAACGCATTGGCATTTAAACTGATCAACTTCTATAGGTGTATCCTCAAGAAGGAGTTTTTCAGTTTCTGTTACAGCACTTCCTTCCTTCTTGGTCACACATATTTCTCATTGTTTTTGATTTTTGGGTACTTATAATTAAGCAATATTTTTTACGAGTATAAGCTAATTCTGTGGTGATTTCCTGAAGATTTGATTTTTCTGCTACAAGATCAATATCATCAGCAAACTTTATATGATTTATTCTTCTTCCTCCAACCATCATTCCAATATCACAGTTCTTTAGGGCTTCATTAACAACATATTCGAGGAAGCAGTTAACTAACATTGGTGATAATTTGCACCTGTCTCACTCCATGCTCCATTGAAAAGGGAGTGCTATAATTCCCCTTGATTTTAACCATCATTTCAGAAGATGAGTACAAGGATTCAATCAGTTGTATTATTTTGCTGTCTATTCCATAATGTTGCAGAATTTTCCAAAGGGCATCATGCCAAATAGAATCAAAGGCTTTCAATAAAATTATGGTACATTACTTTATTATGTTCTACGTATTTTTCTCTGATGGTAGAGAGCATAAATATATGGTCAAATGTACTCCTGTATTTTCTAAATCCAACCTGGAAGCATGAAAAATTCAATTTTGCTTCAATATGTAAAAGTAATAAAGAAATAGTTCAAGATACTTCAGTACTAAATCAAGTAAAAACAGGATGTGACCACAGACTGGTCAGAGCCAAAATTAAAATAAACCCCAAATCGGAAAGAATAAAATGGCTAAACAACAAAAAATCAAGAAGTTTTAACTTAAACCCTGTCGAAAATAAGAGAAAGATTAAAAAACTCAATCAAAAACCAGACTTAATAAATATATTTGAAGAAGAAGACATAAATAAAATAAGCAAAAACCTAACGGAAGTAATAATCTCAACAGCCAATGAATTCAAAAACAACAAACAACAAAAGACCATAAACTTTCAGAGGAAACCCTACAACTACTAAAAAAGAGATGAAACATGAAACAAGACAAAAACTTAATTTCTAAAATAGAATATGTAGAACTATGCAAAACAATAAGGAAAAAGATGAGAAATGAAATAAGATCTTATAACACTAAAAAAATAAAAGAAACAATCGAAAACAATAAAAATATGAAAATACTAAGAAAATATTTATCAGTTGGCAAAAGTCAAATAACTGCATTAAAATATAAGAATGGAACTACTATAAGGAACCAAGAACAAATCCTACGCAGGCTAGAAGAATTTTATAAAGAACTCTATAGTGCTCCTTCAACAGATAAATCAAATATAAATAACTCCTCTCCATCGCATATGGAATTCATCCCCCCATTCACTTCAGATGAAATAAAACAAGCATTAAAACAAATGAAAAATGGAAAATGTCCTGGTAAAGACTTAATTCACATAGAATTAATTAAATGGGGAGGAAACAATATAATTCACCATGTCACAAACTTACTAAATTTATGCCTAGAAGAGGGAAAGATACCAGAAAACTGGAAAAATGCTACTCTAATACTGTTATTTAAAAAAGGGGACAAAGAAGAAGTAAAGAACTATAGACCAATTAGTATTCTCTCTAATCTGTACAAAATTCTCACAAAAGTAATAAACAGGTTAACACCTCTTCTAGACTCAAATCAACCAGTAGAACAAGCAGGATTCCGTAAAGGCTTCAACACAGCTGATCATATTCATGCAATAAAACAAATAATAGAAAAAGCAGAAGAAAACCAATTGCCTCTCTGTTTAGCCTTCATTGATTATGAAAAAGCATTCGATTCCATCAAATGCAATAATCATGCAATAATCAATGCACTCCAGAATCAGGGAGAATATTTGGACCTCTTCCAGGAAATATACCTCACTGCAACAGCAACAATCCAACTTCACACGAGTAGCTATAAAATATCAATTGAAAAAGGTGTCCGACAAGGAGACTCTCTATCACCCAAAATCTTTACAGCAGTCCTTCAAGAAATATTTAATAATATAAACTGGACAAACCTTGGTATAAAAATTAATAACAGATATGCAGATGATATCATAATTTTTGCAAACACTCCAGAAGACCCTAATATAATGATAGAAGACCTATATCATGAAAGCAGAAAAGTCGGTCTAAAGATAAACAGAGAAAAAACTAAAATCATGTTTAATCGTTTAGTAACACCAAAAAACATAATAATAGAAAACAATTTCTTGGAAAGAGTCTCTTCATATACATACTTAGGTCATCTCATTGATCTAAACCATGGACTCCAAAAGGAAATAAACGGGAGAGTTCAACTCGCCTGGAGTGCATTCAGAAAACTGAAAAACATTTTCAAAACGATGATGTCCCACTCTGTTTAAAAAGGAAGAGATTTAACCAGTGTATACTTCCAGTCATCTCATATGGTTGCGAAACTTGGTCGCTAACAAGAGCACTGGCAAATAAATTAACAACTCAAAGAAAAATGAAGAGGTTGATGCTAGGCATCACATTAAAAGATAAGAAGCAAAACACCTGGATAAGAAGCCAGACTCGCATCACTGACATCGTTCTTCAACACAAGCGACTAAAATGGAAATGGGCTGGACGTTTATCCAGAAGAGAAGATGAGCGATGGACCACCATACTTATGAACTGGATTCCTAAAGAAGGGAAATGAAGCCGAGGATGTCAAATAAACTCTGACAGTTTATCACTCCACCTTCTAAAAGAAGGTGGAGTGATAAACTGTCAGAGTTTATTTGAGAAAGTTGGTCAACCATTGCCAAGAACAGAGAAAGGTGGAAAGAACTGGAGGAGGCCTTCGTCCAGCAGTGGACAGAAAATGGCTGAAAAGAAGAAGAAAGAAAATGTAAAAGTAAGACGTCCAAAAATATTTTGCATGGGTGACTGATGAGGCTAATTGTCCTAAAATTATTGCAATTTTTGCGGTTTCTTTCTTTTCTTTTTTTTTTTTTTAATGAGAATAAAGATAACTGTGTACCATTCTTTTGACCAGATCTCAGCATTTCACACCTGCTGGCAAATTTTGTGGAGTGCACTAACAATAGGTTTTCCCCCCTTCTTTAAGTAGCTCTGTTGGAATATTCTCAATTCATGCTGTTTATCCTGATTTTTATCTTAAGATGGCTCTTTCTACTTCTTCTCTAAGTAGAAAATAATAATCATTGTTCTCTGTTATCACTGGGACAATTCCTTCTAAATTTTGTTAGTCCAAACTATCATCACAGTTGAATAGTTTACTTGAATAATCATACCATCTTTTCAATATTTTTCATGATCAGTAATATTTGTTCCATCCACATCTTCAATTATCCAGTTCTTACAAACAAAAGGCTTTGTTAATTTCTTAATTATTTGGTATGCTGTTGAATATTATTCTTATGAAGATTATCTTAAATTTTTTTGCATTCTTCAGATAACCATTTATTTTTTTTTGCAAACTTTACCTCCTTTTTAATCTGTCTGTTCAGATAATTATATTGTTCATTGTTGTTCCCAATGTAAAGAATTGCTCATAATCTTCTCCACTAATCACAAAGTTGTAATATTTCTTGGGTAATTCAAGATTTATTAATACTGTATTAAATCTAATACTTCTAAGTAAGAACTTCTTCTTCCTAGGATATTTTAAGCTGCTTCAATGACTGTCCTTAAAAACTGTTCGTAATAGTATCAGGATCAAGAGAGTCAGCAGAGATTTCAGAAAGAGCAGAAGCAAGATGTGTGTAAGGTTAAACTTTACTTTTGTCTTCTTATTTTTCTCATGGTTCTAAATCCAAATTTCAATATAAATGTTGCTATGATTAAATTATGGTCACTTCTAATGTCAGCACCTGGGAAATATCTAGTTCTTTATCTTCTACTTCCATTTAATTCTGCATGGCAGAGTATCTGGAACATGGTCTTCCAGTCTTATCTTGCCATACAGTTGACTGTGAATGTACATTTTATGTTCTTTGAGGCAGAGGGTATGCAACAACTGGGCAATGGTCAGCTGGGCGATAGCCAAGTGGGTGACAGAAACTTACAAATTTTTGCATGCTTAGTAGGCATACGATTTAACAGATTTTTTTTTTTTTTGTTGTAAATATTGGTAAAATATAAATATTGTTAAGACTTATGAGATATGAGTTATTTCCACATAATTGAAAAAAAAAAAAAAAAAACTAAAAATAATCCTGACCTAACGACCTAATCTGACCTAAGCTTAGCTGCCTGAATTTGCCTCTAATTTTCGATAAATTTAAAAAAAAGTATTTTTTCAAAGAATTGATCATTCAAAAAA